>NW_027417897.1:0-44926 GCF_009905375.1 Apium graveolens | reverse complement strand
CCAATAAATAATTTAATTTTTAAATTTTCAAACCAAAAAATAGAAATAATTTAAATTTAGTTACTTGTGATTTGTAAAAATCGGGAATCGGGAAGATCGATGGTGCTACCAATTTGGGATTAATTGAAACAGGAGATTAATCAGTAAAAACGGATGTATTATAATATTAAATTATATTTAATATATTATTATGATTATATTAGTTATTTATTAACAAATATATATTTATTATATCTTAATTTTTATATTTATTCATATTTAAATGAATATAATTTTAATTTTTATTAAATAATTATACTCCAATACAGAAAAATTCCTAAGGACTAATCGGATTTCAAAAATTGAATCTGTTGGATACCTTGCGGGGGATTAATCGCGAATTAATTGGTTAAATTGGAGATTTTTAGAACACTTCTTGTGATTATTATTTGCTTTTAGTTGAAGAATACTTGAAATATACCTTACACATTATTACACTTTAGTTGTCTTTATAATTATTTACATTTTAACATAAATAAAAAAATTGTATATGATCTCATCAAGAAATAGTGATCGTAATTTTATTACAAAAACAATTAATTTAATGCTTGAGTTTGAAACCTAGCAACCATATGATCTGATTTTATGGGAAAAATTATAAGGGAAGAAATGATAACCAAAATTATAATTAATTTTGGTAACCTTATATACAAAAGGAACCACGTTTAAGGTTTGATGAAGTCAGTGGTCTCTATTTAAGGAATAGTACATAGATAGATATAACAAAAGTAAAGTGTTCACTAATAACTGCTATGAAATTGACAAATTAGATTAGATAGTAGAAACCACAACTATGTAGTGCACAACACTCAAATTTCCGAGCCCCTATAAATTAATGAGAGCCATTAATTGGAACATTAATCGGACTGATTAATCGGAACATTAATAGGGAGAATAAATATTATTTTTAACTTTTATTATTATAAAATGATAAATATGTCAATATTTATTTGACAAAAGAAATTAGATGGTATTAAACAATATCTACACATTTGACATTCGTTATTTACTAATTATTGAGTTTACAATATTAATATTTTAATTCACACTTCTAAAATAATTACAATATGTCATTTTATATTTCAAGTGGGAAAATAAATATGTTAGATTACTTATTACTTTTTACCAATACTTTATATTAGAAATTGGCATGATATTGTGTAAAATTATCAAATTAATGAATTAAAATCATAAAAAGGTAAAAACAATGATTTTTAATTATTTTTCGACCAGACCCCTATGACCGCTTAGCCCGCCTAATTTTGATTTTGACCCTATTTTCAGCAAAAAGGCATAAATCACCACCTAGGTCCGAGTCAGGGCGTTTTACCACCGCCTAAGGCATAAGAACCGCCTAGACGGTCACCTAGACCGATTTTTAGAACATTGGAAGAGACTATCAAACTCCTAAAGCATGATTAAAATTTACATACAATAAAAGCATATTTAACTTTCAATAAACAAAATGAATTAAGAATAAAATCCAAATTATTATTATTTTTGTAAAATCAATTATACATAATCATAACAAAATTCTTATAGTAATGACTATAACTAAAAAAATAACATGACAGTATTAGTTTTTATTTTTATTTGTCACCAGTATTTACAAACTTTTATGTTGAATCATTAAATTGTATTTTAGAAAACTAGATTTTTTAAAAATCTTCAATTTTTAATCCTCTAAATATTTTTGAAATATATATATCATTCACTATGGGCCTGAAAAAACCAAAATACCCACCATTTGGGGGCTTAGTACCTAAAATACCATTTGGCGGGACGGAGTGTCCAAATTACCTGTTGAATACGCATGTCCAACATGCGAATTTCGTTTTTTTAAAATTTATAAAGATACACATATGTGAAATGCGTATTCATTTTTTGTTTTTAGGGAATACGCATGTGTGAAATGTGTATTCCTTATTTTTCAAAAAAGTGAGTACGCATAGCCCACATGTGTGTCCTTTATAAAAAAACTGAAGGTTGTATACGCAGTAATGTAATGCGTAATCTGTCGGTATTCTGGACAGTTCGCGCGCATCTGGGTATTTTTGGCAGTTGGGGCTGGAAAATGGGGTATCTGGACATTCTTTCAAATTAGCCTACAAGCATAAATAATATTGAATTAATTAAACCTCATATGTTACATTTGTAGCCAAGGCCCAGAGAAACTTCTCTAACATTTGTTGTCAATGGCTAACTAATGTTGTGCTTATCTTGAGCAGAAAAATGACTAGTAATCCTATAATATACGAAGTTTAGAATTAAGTAAACTTCCACTATTATTATTATTATTATTATTATTATTATTATTATTATTATTATTATTATTATTATTATCATTATCATTATCATTATAATTCTTGTTGTTGTTGTTTTATTGTTGTTGTTTATTAATAAATGTTATTATTATTATTATATTATTATTATTATATTATTATTCTTATATGAGTATATGTGATTAATTTCAAACTTATATTGATCTTAAATGTACATTGTATTTTTTATCATGTTCGCATTTATAAAATAAAAATATCAACATAAGTTAATTAAAAAATAAGTGAAAAAATAATTCATATATATAATCATGTGAAATAAGAAGTAAAAATTCATATTTACGCACAATTTTATAGAAATATGTATATATTATGCTTTGTACATATATATTCGAATTCACACACATACACTAAATACAATATTACCCATAAATATATATTCTATACATTTTGTATGGTGTAATCAAAGTGAAAAGAGCATATTCAGCTAAATTTCATATTCCTATATTAACACTCAAGAAAAGTTATCAATTAATCATATAGTGTCATTAAGATAAAAATAAAAGTATACTATTTTAAATAGGCTTAAAAAAGCTAAAATATAGCGTTGTATCTTAAACTTCCTTTAACTTTTTAATTGTTACGGAGAAACATTGGCTAAATTTGATAAAAATGTTTTGGTCATAGTTAAGCAAAATGACCGCCAATGGTCAATTAAGTTAAATATGACTGATTGCATCGTCATTATTAGGAATGGTCAAATTTAGCTAAAAGGGTCAAATTTAATTAAATTTGACGTACTAGGCCGGTCAAATTTAGCTAAATAGGTCAATTTTAGTTATTTGACGGACTAAATGATTGCTCAATTTTTTCAATTTGATAGACTAAAATTGACTTCGAACAGTCAATTTTATATTTTGACTTTTGTCATCAAAAATTTCGATAAAAATTAATTTCCCGCCTGTTGTTACAAATGTGTCGGCCAACCGAGTTAAAATCAATCATTTTATAATTTGACTAGGTTACTTTTGGTCAAAATTATAAATATGACTCCATTCGAGTTGGTCGAGTTTATAAAAGCGACAATTTTGATCAAATTTAAAGTACAACCATATGATTACTATTAAAAAAATAAAAAGTTCCTTGCATCTGAAAAATGTGCAAGTACTTTTATTAAATTCACTAAAAAAATTCATACATAGTAGACATCAAAGGTTCTCTAGCATATTGTAAAATTTTACTCTTAACTAATTATTTATTTATCAGGTGTTCTACAAAGATAAACCATAGTAAATTTATATTGAATAATTATTTGCGTTTAAATTTGTGACGTAGCTTTGAAGCTAATTTACTAAGTCTATATCTTAAAGGCAATAAACAACTTTCCTGGTGTTCTATTAGGTGTTTTATAGAGATAGGACATATAAATGTGTCACACCAAGTTTTATAGAGATAGACATATAAATGTGTCACACCATAGTTCTTCCATTTTCTTTGAGACGTCTTTCCCGAAGAAGGAAACTGCATATCCTCACAAAGACTCCATACTAGCGATCCTAAATAACAACATGTAACTGAAGGGTGCTTCAGTTCTTCCAAACTTTATAATCATTCTCAACGGTTAATCTGGTTCCAAGAAATACCGATAAGTGCCATAAAAACTAGTTTTACCACCATGCTTTAGTTGATTGGCTTTTTACTTGTCCCATACAAATATGACATTCATCAAACTAAGTTATCACAGCTCTCACAAGTCACACATATATGGCCATGGTCTCATCTCTCGCCTCAAATTCTCCATTGACCTGGGACACCACAAGTTTCGAGTCTCCACAGACCTTCAAGTTTTTAACCCTCAAGGTTCCAGCTAAGCCAAGTCCTGCAATGTGGGCTTCATATTCCGCCTCATTATTTGTGGTAGGAAATCTTACTTTATATTATACTCAATCAAGACACCATCGAGGCTTTGTAAAACCATCCCAGCTCCACTAAATAGAGCATTCAGAACTCTTTGTTCTCAACTATCTTTTCTCCATCTTGGCCATCCATGCCTTGAGTTATATCTTCCTGCCCCCGACTTCTTGGTTGTTGATAGTACATTTAACCACGAAGTCAGTCAAGACCTGAGCTATGATCGATGTTCTAGGCTTATACTTAATGTCAAATTCTTCAAGCTCTATGGCCCATTTGATCAGCCTTCCACTGACCTTAGAACTATGGATGATGTTTCTCAAAGGCTTATATTTTAACAATTCGATTTTATGTGCTTGGAAGTAGGGACGTAACTTTCTTAAAGTCATGACCAAGGCCAAAGCAAACTTTACTATAATTAAATAGTTCAACTCAGCTGCGTGTAGAATCTTGTTGACATAATAGATATGTTTATGGGTTTTGGCTTCCTTTTTTACCAATACAACGCTCAAGGCTCTTTCAAAAACAACCAAGTACAAATACAAAGCGTTTCATTCTGAATTGGTTTGGCCAACAACGGGGCTTGAACCTTGTATTTCTTTAATTCCTTAAACGACATCTGACATTCATCGGTCCAGGAAAAATCTTTTACTTTCTTTAAGATTTGAAGAATGGCTGGCACTTATCTCCGGACTTGGAGATGAACCGTCCCAAAGCAGTAATCATTTCATTGTCTTTCTGAATGTCCTTTACAGAGCGTGGATGTTCCATATCCAGAATGGCCTTTATCATGTTAGGATTGGCCTCAATTCCCCTCTTGGAGACCATTAATCCTAAAAACTTCCAGATCCTACACCAAAAGCACACCTGGTGAAATTCAACATCATCTTGTGATATCTCAAAACCTCAAAAGTTTCCCTCAAATGGGCTATATGATCAACCTTTAGAAGGCTCTTGACTAACATGTCATCTTCGTAGACCTCCATGATCTTTCCAATAAGATCCTTAAAAATCTTATTCACCAACCATTGGTAAGTGGCTCATGCATTCTTGAGACCAAATGTCATAATCAAGATAATAAAAAATACCAAAGTTGGTGATGAATAATACCTTTTGGATTGTCATTTTATGCATTTTGATTTGATTATAGCCGCTAAATCCATCCATGAAACTCAGCATCTCATGCCCTCCAGTGGAATCTATCAAAGTGTCTATCTGTGGGAAAGGAAAATTATCCTTTGGACATGCATCGTTCAGGTTAGTGAAGTCAACATACATCCTCCACTTTCCATTAGCGTTTTTCACCATCACCGGATTAGCCAACCATTCCATGAATTGTATTTCCTCATTGAACCCAACCTCTAAGAGCTATTTTACCTCATGTTTTATGGCCTCTTTCCTTTTCAAAGCAAAACTCATTTTCTTTTGCTTTACTGTATTTCGGTTAGGGTCGATATTTAGCTTATGAGTTATCAATTCAAAACAATACTCGGCATATCAACTGCTGACCACGCAAAAATGTCATTGTTCTCTTGTCAGAACTTTATCAACGTCAGGGGTTCCTTTAAAGAAGCTCCAATAAAAGTCATCTTTTTCGGGTCGCTGGGAGTCAAGGGAATTGATGAAAATAAGAAATAAAGAGATTTACAGAGAAGCTCAGCACATTGATTATCCGTTCAACTTCTCACCGGAGAAACGTTATAATGCCCGTTTTAACTCTTGTATATTCATATGGGCATTATAATCGTTATCCGGTAATTAGATCCATAGACAAACGAAAGCTAGATCATTGTATAGGATTTAATATTTAATATCTTTGTAGTAGCTAGGAACTTTGTTGTTCTTAGATTGTAGCCGGTTAATTTATTTATCGGAGTGTATCAACACCCCCGAGGATTTATATATGAATATATACTTCCCGAATATCTTGTATTCCTCGTTTTATTTTCCCAAACACTATTCACCACAAGGACACGGAACCACTAACCAGACACTAAATTATATATCTATAAAAGATTCGAAATAATTTTTAATTTAGTGAGTATCGTATTCAACCCCCCCCCCCTTTCTACAATACTTCGAGACCTAATAGGAGTAATTGGAACCATGTCATCAACATTCTCCGAACTTTCACTATTTCCTGCAAGCTATATTTTTATAATGTCTTCAAGCACTGCCTTCACTTTCTCAAGTTGTTCCTTTGTATACTCAGAATCGACTACAAGCTTATCCTTATACAATGCATTCTCATTAAAAGTAACAACTCTACTTCTAATGACCTTCTTTGTCAAATTATACCAGAAACGGTGACCCATATCATCTGAGCCATAACTAATGAAGATACACTTTTTTAATTTTAGATCAAGCGTGTCCCTGTCAGAATCTTTAACATGCACATAAGAAATACAACCAAAAACCCGCAAGTGTGAAAGATTTACTTTCTTTTCCTGCCACTGTTCTTCAAAAATCTTGAAACCCAAAGGACTTGAAGAATTTTATTTATGAGACACACTGTTGTGCTAATAGCATCTGGCCAAAACATCTGGACGATTTCAGTGTTTATGGTTCTGATTTTGATGTATGTCTGCATAATCTCTCTTAAGTGCTTAAACGTTGTGAAGAGGTTAATTTTGTTTTGAATTGGAAATAGTGCCACTTCATGGTCAATGAATGAGTGGTACTTGGTCATCTTATTTCTGAACCTGGCATCCAAGTTGATAAAGCAAAATTTGAGGTGATTGAGAAACTCCCTCCTCATGTTAATGTCAAGGGAGTTAGGAGTTTCTTAGGTCATGCGGGGTTTTATCGTCATTTTATCAAAGATTTTTCAAAAATTACAAAACCCCTCACTCAATTGCTGTTTAAGGATGCCACTTTTGTCTTTATTGATGCTTGTTTGGAGTCCTTTTACAGGATTAAGGAAGCTTTGATAACTGCAACTATCATACAACCTCCAGATTGGAATCTTTCATTCGAAATCATTTGTGATGCAAGTGATTATGCTATTGGAGAAGTTCTCGGTCAGAGGAAAGACAAGGTATTGCACGCTATCTACTATGCAAGTAAAACCTTGGATGAAGCTCAGGGGAACTATGCTACTACTGAGAAGGAGCTTCTAGTTGTGGTCTATGCTCTTGACAAATTTCGTGCTTATCTCATTTGTTCCAAAGTCATTGTTCACACAGATCATTCTGCACTTAAATATCTAGGAAAACAATCAGCGTGCTATGGAAGTCGATAAGGATTACACGTCCGAGGATAAGGCCTCCGATGATGAGGACTTTGATGATGGCGGCGGTGATGGTACGGGATCAATGCCTGATGTCCCTGAATCTACTCGGTCCCTGAGTCTCCCCATGTCTCCACCATCCTCCTTTGCACCTGTAAGTGCTACTTCAACCATGTGTATCCCCCTGTCTCCGTTGTCCTCCTTTGCTACTTCAACCATGAGTCTCCCCCTATCTCCCCTGTGCTCCTTTGATACTTCGACCATGAATCTCCCCATGTCTCCACCATCCTCCTTTGCACCCGTAAATGCTACTTGGAAGCCGAGTCTCCCCGTGTCTCTACCATCCTCCTTTTCAACTATGAGTCTACCCATGTCTTCACCATCCTCCTTTGCACCAATAAGTGCTACTTCAACCCTCACTGTGACACCTCCTGGTCCTGTCTTGGTGCAAACATTAATGTGTGGCTTGGCATCTTCACATGAATCTTTTGTGGGACCTGCACTGAACCGTCCTATACCTACCATGCTAACGGGGTCAACAATGCGGGTTCCGTCCGCAAGGGGAATGGTTGCTCCTACAATGGTTGATCTTGTGCCAGCATATGGATCATACATGGTGCCTCAGCAAAATATTGGAATGGCTCAGTCTGGCATGGGGGTAGTACCCACAACTGTTGTTCCTGAATCTTATATAATGCCACAAGAAAATGCTGGGCTTCCTGAGCTACCTGGCATTGAGTTTGATAATTCAGAGTTCTTTATGTCACTGCTGCAGGGAAATGACGTAGCAAATGAGGGTGGATGGTTCAATGATCAGAATGATCTTCATAATCATTAGATAAGTGATCCTTGAGATGTTATAATTATTTATCACCTAAAAAGATGGTTATGTCACATGTAGAATTTAATCTCTTTTAATTTTTTTTCATTTTTAGTTATCACCCACAAAGGTGATTATGTCATATCTTAAATTTAGTCTTTTACATTTTATTTTATTTTCTCTTTGTTATTTAAGATAATTAATCAAACAACTTTTCAAATTTAATCTTTTAAGATAGGGATAATGATGATCTTGATTTGCAATTCTTAGGATTTGTTATCATTTCAAACCAGAAAGTTTGTAGCTAATTTTTACAATATTCATGCTTCTTACCTTCTATCTTAATAATCTTGTTAACTTTGCATCTAAATTAATGAGATAATTTGACTTTAGAATTACAAGAAGTAAAGGTAATTCTATTTCTCTGAAAGTGAACTTTAGCATAAAAAAAAATTAATTTTGGGCATTGTCCAAGTAGTAATTTTAGGTATTTAACTATAAATTTATAATGTATGTTACCAAAGTCATTGTTAGAGTAATTTAACAATTAAATCCAAAATTTTATTAAATGAGTTATTATTGGGGTAAAAAAACAAAGGGATTCAATATATTACAAATTAAATATAATGTAAAAATATTTTCTCTTAGAGTATAGAAAAAATGTTCCAACCTATACCAAAAGTTCACCTACAAGCAAATTGTTAGATGAGAAAAATCTTATAGAACATATGGTTAAATTAAATTTGAGTATCTTGTTTACTTATTTTGAAACAATAGACATTTTATTATTGATATTTGATAAGAAAAGATGCAATATATTTTATTTAAAGTTCTATTTAAAGTGAATTACAATTTAATTATCAAAAAATTATTGGAATGTGAAATATGAAATAAGAAAGTATATAATATTTTCAATTAAATTTACTAAAATAATATATATCAATAAGTATTTTCAATGCCTTCCTCGGTCCAAAAACAAACATCAGTTCCAATAAATAATTTAATTTGTTAAATTTTCAAACCAAAAAAATAGAAATAATTTAAATTTAGTTACTCGTGATTTGTAAAAATCGGGAATCGGGGAAGATCGGTGGTGCTACCAATTTGGGATTAATTAAAACAGGAGATTAATCGTAGTAAAAAATGGATGTATTATAATATTAAATTATATTTAATATATTATTATAATTATATTAGTTATTTATTAACAAATATATATTTATTCTATCTTAATTTTATATTTATTCATTTTTAAATGAATATAATAATTTTAATTTTATTAAATAATTATATATACTCCAATACAGAAAAATTTCTAAGGACTAATCGGATTTCAAAAATTGAAGGGGATTAATCGCGAATTAATTGGTTAAATTGGAGATTTTTAGAACACTTCTTGTGATTATTATTTGCTTTTAGTTGAAGAATACTTGAAATATACCTTACACATTATTACACTTTAGTTGTCTTTATAATTATTTAAATTTTAACATAAATAAAAAAAATTGTAACATATGATCTCATCAAGAAATAGTGATCGTAATTTTATTACAAAAACAATTAATTTAATGCTTGAGTTTGAAACCTAGCAACCATATGATCTGATTTTATGGGAAAAATTATAAGGGAAGAAATGATAACCAAAATATATAATTAATTTTGGTAACCTTATATACAAAAGGAACCACGTTTAAGGTTTGATAAAGTCAGTGGTCTCTATTTAAGGAATAGTAATAGATAGATATAACAAAAGTAAAGTGTTCACTAATAACTGCTATGAAATTTGACAAATTAGATTAGATAGTAGAAACCACAACTATGTAGTGCACAACACTCAAATTTCCGAGCCCCTAAAAATTAATGAGAGCCATTAATTGGAACATTAATCGAACTGATTAATCGGACTGATTAATCGGAACATTAATAGGAAGAATATAAATATTATTTTTAACTTTTATTATTATAAAATGATAAATATGTCAGATATTTATTTGACAAAAGAAATTAGAATGGTATTAAATAATATCTACACATTTGACATTCGTTATTTACTAATTATTGAGTTTACAATATTAACTAATATTTTAATTCACACTTCTAAGCTAATTACAATATGTCATTTTATATTTCAAGTGGGAAAATAAATATGTTAGATTACTTATTACTTTTTACCAATACTTTATATTAGAAATTGGCATGATATTGTGTAAAATTATCAAATTAATGAATTAAAATCATAAAAAGGTAAAAAACAATGATTTTTAATTATTTTTCGACCAGGCCGCCTATGACTGCTTAGCCCGCCTAATTCTGATTTTGACCCGATTTTCAGCAAAAAGGCATAAATCACCACCTAGGTCCGAGTCAGGGCGTTTTACCACCACCTAAGGCATAAGAATAGCCTAGACGGTCACCTAGACCGATTTTTAGAACATTGGAAGAGACTATCAAACTCCTAAAGCATGATTAAAATTTACATACAATAAAAGCAGATTTAACTTTCAATAAACAAAATGAATTAAGAATAAAATCCAAATTATTATTATTTTTATAGCAATCAATTATACATAATCATAACAAAATTCTTATAGTAATGACTATAACTAATTTTTATTTTTATTTGTCACCACTATTTACAAACTTTTATGTTGAATCATTAAATTGTATTTTAGAAAACTAGATTTTTTATAAAATACTTCTTATTTTTAATCCTCTAAATATTTTTGAAATATTAGTCGGGTGAAAAACCAAAATATCCACCATTTGGGGGCTTAGTACCCAAAATACCATTTGGCGGGACGGAGTGTCCAAATTACCTGTTGAATACGCATGTCCAACATGCGAATTTCATTTTTTTAAAACTTATAAAGGATACACATATGTGAAATGCGAAATGCGTATTCATTTTTTTGTTTTTAAGGAATACGCATGTGTGAAATGTGTATTCCTTGTTTTTCAAAAAAGTGAGTACGCATAGCCCACATGCGTGTCCTTTACAAAAAAACTGAAGGTTGTATACGCAGTAATGTAAAGCGTAATATGTCGGTATTTTGGGCAATCCACGCGCATCTGGGTATTTTTGGCAGTTGGGGCTGGAAAATGGGGTATTCTGGACATTCTTTCAAATTAGCCTACAAGCATAAATAATATTGAATTAATTAAACCTAATATGTTACATTTGTAGCCAAGGCCCAGAGAAACTTCTCTAACATTTGTTGCCAATGGCTAACTAATGTTGGCTAACTAATGTTGTGCTTATCTTGGAGCAGAAAAATGACTAGTAATCCTATAATATACGAAGTTTAGAATTAAGTAAACTTCCACTATTATTATTATTATTATTATTATTATTATTATTATTATTATTATTATTATTATCATTATCATTATCATTATCATTATAATTCTTGTTGTTGTTATTTTTATTGTTGTTGTTATTATTAATAAATGTTATTATTATTATTATTATTATTTATTCTTATATAAGTATATGTGATTAATTTCAAACCTATATTGATCTTAAATGTACATTGTATTTTTTTATCATGTTCGCATTTATAAAATAAAAATATCAACATAAGTTAATTAAAAAATAAGTGAAAAAATAATTCATATATATAATCATGTGAAATAAGAAGTAAAAATTCATATTTACGCACAATTTTATAGAAATCTGTATATATATTAATGTTTTTGTACATATATATTCGAATTCACACACATACACTAAATACAATATTTACCCATAAATATATTATTCTATACATTTTGTATGGTGTAATCAAAGTGAAAAGAGCAATATTCAGCTAAATTTTCATATTTCCTATATTAACACTCAAGAAAAGTTATCAATTAATCATATAGTGTCATTAAGATAAAAATAAAAATTACTACTATTTTTAAATAGGCTTAATAAAGCTAAAATAATAGCGTTGTATCTTTAAACTTCCTTTAACTTTTATATTGTTACGGAGAAACATTGGCTAAATTTGATCAAAATGTTTTGGTCATATTTAAGTAAAAATGACCGTCAATGGTCAAATTAAGTTAAATATGACTGAATTGCATCGGTCATTATTAGGATGGTCAAATTTAGCTAAAAATGTCAAATTTAATTAAATTTGACGTACTAGGCCGGTCAAATTTAGCTAAATAGGTCAAATTTAGTTAAATTTGACGGACTAAATATGATTGCTCAATTTTTCAATTTTGATAGACTAAAATTGACTTCGAACAGTCAATTTTATATTTTGACTTTTGTCATCAAAAATTTCGATAAAAATTGAATTTCCCGCTTGTTGTTACAAATGTGTCGGCCAACGAGTTAAAATCAATCAATTTTATAAATTTGACTAGGTTACTTTTGGTCAAAATTATAAATATGACTCCATTTGAGTTGGTCGAGTTTATAAAAGCGACAAATTTTGATCAAATTTAAAGTACAAAATATGATTACTATTAAAAAATTAAAAAGTTCCTTGCTTCTGAAAAATGTGCAAGTACTTTTTTTTAAATTCACTAAAAAAAATTCATACATAGTAGACACAAAGGTTCTCTAGCATATTGTAAAATTTTACTCTTAACTAATTATTTGTTTATCAGGTGTTCTACAAAGATAAACCATAGTAAATTTATATTGAATAATTATTTGTGTTAAATTTGTGACGTAGCTTTGAAGCTAATTTACTAAGTCTATATCTTCAAGGCAATAAACAACTTTCCTGGTGTTCTATTAGGTGTTTTACAGAGATAGACATATAAATGTGTCACACCATAGTTCTTCCATTTTCTTTGAGACGTCTTTCCTGAAGGAGGAAATTGCATATCCTCACAAAGACTACATACTAGCGATCCTAAATAACGACATGAACAAAATGTGCTTCAGTTCTTCCAAACTTTATAATCATTCTCAACGGTTTATCTGGTTCCAAGAAATACCGATAAGTGCCATAAAACCTAGTTTTACCACCATGCTTTAGTTGATTGGCTTTTTACTTGTCCCATACAAATATGACATTCATCAAACTAAGTCATCACAGCTCTCACAAGTCGCACATATATGGCCATGGTCTCATCTCTCGCCTCAAATTCTCCATTGACATGGGACACCACAAGTTTCGAGTCTCCACAGACCTTCAAGTTTTTAACCCTCAAGGTTCCAACTAAGCCAAGTCCTCCAATATGGGCTTCATATTCCGCCTCATTATTTGTGGTAAGAAAATCTTACTTTATATTATACTCAATCAAGACACCATTGCGGCTTTGTAAAACCATCCCAGCTCCACTTGAATTTTTTCAATGCCCCATTAAATAGAGCACTCAGAACTCTTTGTTCTCAACTATCTTTTCTCCATATTGGCCATCCATGCCTTGAGTTATATCTTCCTGCCCCCGACTTCTTGGTTGTCGATAGTACATTCAACCACGAAGTCAGTCAAGACCTGAGCTATGATCGATGTTCTAGGTTTATACTTAATGTCAAATTCTTCAAGCTCTATGGCCCATTTCATCAGCCTTCCACTGACCTTAGAACTATGGATGATGTTTCTCAAAGGCTTATTTTTTAACACTTCGATTTTATGTGCTTGGAAGTAGGGACGTAACTTTCTTAACGTCATGACCAAGGCCAAAGCAAACTTTACTATAGTTAAATAGTTAAACTCAGCTGCATGTAGAATCTTGTTGACATAATAGATATGTTTATGGGTTTTGGCTTCCTTTTTTACCAATACAACGCTCAAGGCTCTTTCAGAAACAACCAACTACAAATACAGAGTTTCATTCTGAACTGGTTTGGCCAACAACGGGGCTTGAACCTTGTATTTCTTTAATTCCTTAAATGACATCTGACATTCATCGGTCCAGGAAAAATCTTTTACTTTCTTTAAAGATTTGAAGAATGGCTGGCACTTGTCTCCGGACTTGGAGATGAACCGTCCCAAAGCAGTAATCATTTCATTATGTTTCTGAATGTCCTTTACAGAGCGTGGATGTTCCATATCCAGGATGGCCTTTATCATGTTAGGATTGGCCTCAATTCCCCTCTTGGAGACCATTAATCCTAAAAACTTTCCAGATCCTACACCAAAAGAACACCTGGAGAAATTCAACATCATCTTGTGATATCTCAAAACCTCAAAAGTTTCCCTCAAATGGGCTATATGATCAACCTTTAGAAGGCTCTTGACTAACATGTCATCTTCTTAGACCTCCATTATTTTTCCAATAAGATCCTTAAAAATCTTTTTCACCAACCATTGGTAAGTGGCTCTTGCATTCTTGAGACCAAATGCCATAATCAAGATAATAAAAAATACCAAAGTTGGTGATGAATAATACCTTTTGGATTGTCATTTTTATGCATTTTGATTTGATTATAGCCTCTAAATCCATCCATGAAACTCAGCATCTCATGCCCTCCAGTGGAATCTATTAAAGTCTCTATCTGTGGGAAAGGAAAATTATCCTTTGGGCATGCATCGTTCAGGTTAGTGAAGTCAACATACATCTTCCACTTTCCATTAGCTTTTTTCACCATCACCGGATTAGCCAACCATTCCATGAATTGTATTTCCTCATTGAACCCAACCTCTAAGAGCTTTTTTACCTCATGTTTTATGGCCTCTTTTCTTTTCAAAGCAAAACTCATTTTCTTTTGTTTTACTGTATTTCGGTTAGGGTCGATATTTAGCTTATGAGTTATCAATTCAAAACAATGATCGGCATATCAACTGCTGACCACGCAAAAATGTCATTGTTCTCTTGTCAGAACTTTATCAACGTCAGGGGTTCCTTTAAAGAAGCTCCAATAAAAGTCATCTTTTTCAGGTCGCTGGGAGTCAAGGGAATTGGGATTAAATCTTTTGTTGGCTTTGTTACATATTGAATTCTCAATGATCAGAAGAAGCTCAGGATCTGGCTGTTCAGATGTCATCGGGATCTGATGTACCGTCAGGATTTGGTATGTCATCAGGATTTGTATGACATCAGTATTTGAAGACAGTCAGCATTAGAGGATTTGTTCTGTTCCTTATAATGTGGAGCAGATATCTGTTATGTCTGAGAGATAGAACTTTATCTGTTTAGTTTAAGATATGTATCAGTTTCGGTTAGTTTTTGATAATGTATATCTTAGATTAATATGTTGTAGTTGTGTAGTATATAAATACAGTTTAGGTCATCACTTAGTGAACAACACTCGAGGATCATTCGACCTAGCAGCTCTCAAGAACATCGGTATTTCTTGAGAGGATTTTGTAACAGTTTTTATCATAAATATAAAAAGCTGTTATATTTTATTACTTGTTCGAAATATTTATACAATTGTATCAAACCCCCCCCCCCCCCTTGAACAATTGTATCTTTACTGGGAAACAATTGGTATCAGAGCACACTGATAAATTTATAATCAGAAACGATCTAAACATGTCTCTGAACAAGTATGAAAGTATTAAAATTCTCATTCTAAAAGACTGAATATCCAACGTGGAAGGTGAAGATGCTCATGTACCTGGAAGCTACAGATCCAGATTATCTAGACGTAATCAATGATGGACCCTTCATGCCAACAAAACTGGTGCCTGCAACTCTTCCGGTTGCTGAACACTATCAACTGAAGGAGAAGACAGAATGGACACCAGAAGAGAAAATAGTTGTGCTGAAAGATGCAAAGGTAAGAAACATTTTGCATAACAGTCTTAATTCTGTGATGTCAAATAGGGTCATAGCCTACAAGACTGCCAAAGAAATATGGGATGCTCTTGAAACTCAATGTCAAGGAACCATGGCCATCAAGAAGAACAAAAGGGATGTTCTGATTCAATAATATGAACACTTTGAGGCCAAGCCTGATGAAAGTCTCACTGATATCTATGACAGATTTCTGACTCTACTCAACAATCTGTCTTTGGTAGGAAAGGTGTATGATCGAGAGGATTCAAACACCAAGTTTTTAAGAGCATTAAGTGAAGAATGGGAGACTCAGACTTCAATCATACGATATCAGTATGATTTGGACGTAATTACTCTGGATGAAGTCTATGGCATGCTAAGAACTCATAATTTGGAGGTTCAGCAAAGGAGAGAGAGGAAAAGCAGCAAAGGGAAATCTGTTGCTTTGAAAGTTAATGATAAAGCTTCAAAAGAAAAGTCTGTTGGAGCTGTACGAAAGAAGAACAAATTGCCAGAATTAGATACTGATGATTCATCATCATATCCTGATGATGATACTGATTCTGAAACTGATGAGAACATAACAAATTCTGATGTCATGCAAATGGCTGCATTACTGGTTAAGGGCTTCAGGAGAATGCAATTCAGGAAGTCTAGGAACAACAGAAGCTTCAGGAAGAAGTTCATTGGAGGTGAAAAGAAGTCAATTGGGAGAAAAGATGGAAAGGACTCTAAAGCTGGGAAGCTAGACAGGACAAAGATCAAGTGCTACAACTGTGATGAACCTGGTCACTTTGCCTCAGAGTGCAAGAATTGGGTGGACTCCTCTGACTCTGAAGATGAAAATACATGATATGCACTGATGGACAGTCTTGATGATCCTGCTGCTTCTGAGCCTAAGGTATAAACTCCTTTCTTCACTTTTGATACTGAAAATATATCTGAATTGAAATCTATTCTTAAATCTTTGCATGGTAGTTTTAAGAATAAGACTATAGAAAATGATAGACTTATAACTGAAATTAAGACATTGAAATCTAGGAATGATCAGTTAGAGTCTTACTTGATACATCAGATAGATTTGAAGGAAGAATGTAAGAGAGCTAAATATACAGTTAAGATTCTTGAGGCTAGATACAGTATGTTAGAAAAGAATCTAGAGAATGAGAGAAAAACCCTTAAAGCCTGGACTGATTCAGGAAAAAAGGTTCATGAGATGATCTCAAAGAAAACCTGGAAAGAATGCCTAAGCTATAAATATGGAATTAAGGATGTTGACACTGAAAATAAAATTTCCCTTAAAACTCCTGTTAAGTTTATTTCATCAGAAGCTGATGAACCCAAATCTACTTTTGAAAAGGGTTCAACATCAGTATCACAAGAAGAACTGGTAAATGATAAAACTCAAAGAAAGAAAAGCAAGGAAACCATTAAGTCTGTTAAGAAAAAAAAGAACATAGGACTTTTATCAGCAAATTAATTGAAAAAGAAAATATCTAAGGTTATTGACATAGGACATTTTTACATCAATAATAAATTGAATTTAAAGTGCTTATGTTTATGTATTATCTAAGATTTAAAATCTTATATCACTCGGTACCCTTTCTCCAAGTACAAAATTTGTGCAACAAATAAAAAATATTGACTAACTAAAATTTATTAAAATTAACAATATTTTTTAAGATAGAAAAACTGGTAAAAAATAACTATCCACACATGTTTTATTTTAAATTTATCCATATTAAACATGTACACGACAGAGCACATTTAAAAGTCCAGTAACTATATGCATGTAAATTTGGCATCAAGTATATAACGGTTTGTGAAATTTTGTACTTTTATATGATTATAATTAAAATTAAAATTTCACTGCTCACTGGTATTAGTAAGTGGTTGTTAAGTAAACATTTAGGTGTGGAAAACAGTTCACCATAATTCATAAATACATAACTGATATTGTATAAATATGGTCTTACTAATCCTCTGTAGTCCATCACTTTACTCTGAACACCAAGTCCGTTAAAAATAATCAAAGATGGTTAAGAATTCTGGGCACAAAAAGGTGTATGGCGGAGAACCCAGAGTCAGACTTCCAATAATAACAGCTGCAAGAATTTTTCAATTGACACAGGAACTAGGTCACAACAATGATGGGCAAACCATTGAATGGCTTCTCCGTGAAGCTGAGCCTGCTATCAGGCGTTATACAGGTACCGGATCAATGCCTGATGTCCCTGAATCAACTCGGTCCCTGAGTCTCCCCATGTCTCCACCATCCTCCTTTGCACCTGTAAGTGCTACTTCAACCATGAGTATCCCCCTGTCTCCGTTGTCCTCCTTTGCTACTTCAACCATGAGTCTCCCCCTATCTCCCCTGTGCTCCTTTGATACTTCGACCATGAATCTCCCCATGTCTCCACCATCCTCCTTTGCACCCGTAAATGCTACTTGGAAGCCGAGTCTCCCCGTGTCTCTACCATCCTCCTTTTCAACTATGAGTCTACCCATGTCTTCACCATCCTCCTTTGCACCAATAAGTGCTACTTCAACCCTCACTGTGACACCTCCTGGTCCTGTCTTGGTGCAAACATTAATGTGTGGCTTGGCATCTTCACATGAATCTTTTGTGGGACCTGCACTGAACCGTCCTATACCTACCATGCTAACGGGGTCAACAATGCGGGTTCCGTCCACAAGGGGAATGGTTGCTCCTACAATGGTTGATCTTGTGCCAGCATATGGATCATACATGGTGCCTCAGCAAAATATTGGAATGGCTCAGTCTGGCATGGGGGTAGTACCCACAACTGTTGTTCCTGAATCTTATATAATGCCACAAGAAAATGCTGGGCTTCCTGAGCTACCTGGCATTGAGTTTGATAATTCAGAGTTCTTTATGTCACTGCTGCAGGGAAATGACGTAGCAAATGAGGGTGGATGGTTCAATGATCAGAATGATCTTCATAATCATTAGATAAGTGATCCTTGAGATGTTATAATTATTTATCTCCTAAAAAAGGTGGTTATGTCACATGTAAAATTTAATCTCTTTTAATTTTTTTTCATTTTTAGTTATCACCCACAAAGGTGATTATGTCATATCTTAAATTTAGTCTTTTACATTTTATTTTATTTTCTCTTTGTTATTTAAGATAATTAATTAAACAACTTTTCAAATTTAATCTTTTAAGATCGGGATAATGATGATCTTGATTTGCTAGGATTTATTATCATTTCTAACCAGAAAGTTTTTAGCTAATTTTTACAATATTCATGCTTCTTACCTTCTATCTTAATAATCTTGTTAACTTTGCTTCTAAATTAATGAGATAATTTGACTTTAGAATTACCAGAAGTAAAGGTAATTCTATTTCTCTGAAAGTGAACTTTAGCATAAAAAAAAATTAATTTTGGGTATTGTCCAAGTAGTAATTTTAGGTATTTAACTATAAATTTATAATGTATGTTACCAAAGTCATTGTTAGAGTAATTTAACAATTAAATCCAAAATTTTATTAATTGAGTTATTATTGGGGTAAAAAAACAAAGGAATTCAATATATTACAAATTAAATATAATGTAAAAATATTTTCTCTTAGAGTATTGGAAAAAATGTTCCAACCTATATCAAAAGTTCACCTACAAGCAAATTGTTAGATGGGAAAAATCTTATAGAACATATGGTTAAATCTGAGTATCTTGTTTACTTATTTTGAAGCAATAGACATTTTATTATTAATATTTGATTAGAAAAGATGCAATATATTTTATTTAAAGTTCTATTTAAAGTGAATTACAATTTAATTATCAAAAAAATATTGGAATGTGAAATATGAAATAAGAAAGTATATAATATTTTCAATTTAATTTACTAAAATAATATATATCAATAAGTATGGTCAATGCCTTCCTCGGTTCAAAAAAAATATCAGTTCCAATAAATAATTTAATTTGTTAAATTTTCAAACCAAAAAAATAGAAATAATTTAAATTTAGTTACTTGTGATTTGTAAAAATGGGAATCGGGGAAGATCGGTGGTGCTACCAATTTGGGATTAATTGAAACAGGAGATTAATCGTAGTAAAAAACGGATGTATTATAATATTAAATTATATTTAATATATTATTATGATTATATTAGTTATTTATTAACAAATATATATTTATTATATCTTAATTTTTATATTTAATCATATTTAAATGAATATAATAATTTTAATTTTATTAAATAATTATATATACTCCAATACAGAAAAATTTCTAAGGACTAATCGGATTTCAAAAATTGAATTTGTTGGATACCTTGCGGGGGATTAATCGCGAATTAATTGGTTAAATTGGAGATTTTTAGAACAATTCTTGTGATTATTATTTGCTTTTAGTTGAAGAATACTTGAAATATACCTTACACATTATTACACTTTAGTTGTCTTTATAATTATTTACATTTTAGCATAAATAAAAAAAATTGTAACATATGATCTCCTCAAGAAATAGTGATCGTAATTTTATTACAAAAACAATTAATTTAATGCTTGAGTTTGAAACCTAGCAACCATATGATCTGATTTTATGGGAAAAATTATAAGGGAAGAAATGATAACCAAAATATATAATTAATTTTGGTAACCATATATACAAAAGGAACCACGTTTAAGGTTTGATGAAGTCAGTGGTCTAGTACATAGATAGATATAACAAAAGTAAAGTGTTCACTAATAACTGCTATGAAATCTGACAAATTAGATTAGATAGTAGAAACCACAACTATGTAGTGCACAGCACTCAAATTTCCGAGCCCCTAAAAATTAATGAGAGCCATTAATTGGAACATTAATTGAACTGATTAATTAGACTGATTAATCGGAACATTAATATGGAGAATATAAATATTATTTTTAACTTTTATTATTATAAAATGATAAATATGTCAGATATTTATTTGACAAAAGAAATTAGAATGGTATTAAACAATATCTACACATTTGACATTCGTTATTTACTAATTATTGAGTTTACAATATTAAATAATATTTTAATTCACACTTCTAAGCTAATTACAATATGTCATTTTATATTTCAAGTGGGAAAATAAATATGTTAGATTACTTATTACTTTTTACCAATACTTTATATTAGAAATTGGCATGATATTGTGTAAAATTATCAAATTAATGAATTAAAATCATAAAAAGGTAAAAAACAATGATTTTTAATTATTTTTCGACCAGACCGCCTAAGACCGCTTAGCCCGCCTAATTCTGATTTTGACCCGATTTTCAGCAAAAAGGCATAAATCACCACCTAGGTCCGAGTCAGGGCATTTTACCACCGCCTAAGGCATAAGAACAGCCTAGACGGTCACCTAGACCGATTTTTAGAACATTGGAAGAGACTATCAAACTCCTAAAGCATGATTAAAATTTACATACAATAAAAGCAGATTTAACTTTCAATAAACAAAATGAATTAAGAATAAAATCCAAATTATTTTTATTTTTATAGCAATCAATTATACATAATCATAACAAAATTCTTATAGTAATGACAATAACTAAAAAAATAACATGACAGTATTAGTTTTTATTTTTATTTGTCACCACTATTTACAAACTTTTATGTTGAATCATTAAATTGTATTTTAGAAAACTAGATTTTTTAAAAAATAATTCTTATTTTTAATCCTCTAAATATTTTTGAAATATTAGCCGGGTGAAAAACCAAAATACCCACCATTTGGGGGCTTAGTACTCAAAATACCATTTGGCGGGACGGAGTGTCCAAATTACCTGTTGAATACGCATGTCCAACATGCGAATTTCGTTTTTTTAAAATTTATAAAGGATACACATATGTGAAATGCGAAATGCGTATTCATTTTTTATTTTTAGGGAATACGCATGTGTGAAATGTGTATTCCTTATTTTTCAAAAAAGTGAGTACGCATAGCCCACATGCGTGTCCTTTACAAAAAAACTGAAGGTTGTATACGCAGTAATGTAAAGCGTAATCTGTCGGTATTTTGGGCAGTCTGCGCGCATCCGGGTATTTTTGGCAGTTGGGGCTGGAAAATGGGGTATTCTGGACATTCTTTCAAATTAGCCTACAAGCATAAATAATATTGAATTAATTAAACCTAATATGCTACATTTGTAGCCAAGGCCCAGAGAAACTTGTCTAACATTTGTTGCCAATGGCTAACTAATGTTGGCTAACTAATGTTGTGCTTATCTTGGAGCAGAAAAATGACTAGTAATCCTATAATATACGAAGTTTAGAATTAAGTAAACTTCCACTATTATTATTATTATTATTATTATTATTATTATTATTATTATTATTATTATTATTATCATTATCATTATCATTATAATTCTTGTTGTTGTTGTTTTTATTGTTGTTGTTATTATTAATAAATTTTATTATTATTATTATTATTATTGTTATTCTTATATGAGTATATGTGATTAATTTCAAACTTATATTGATCTTAAATGTACATTGTATTTTTTTATCATGTTCGCATTTATAAAATAAAAATATCAACATAAGTTAATTAAAAAATAAGTGAAAAAATAATTCATATATATAATCATGTGAAATAAGAAGTAAAAATTCATATTTACGCACAATTTTATAGAAATCTGTATATATATTATGCTTTTTGTACATATATATTCGAATTCACACACATACACTAAATAACCCATAAATATATTATTCTATACATTTTGTATGGTGTAATCAAAGTGAAAAGCTAAATTTTCATATTTCCTATATTAACACTCAAGAAAAGTTATCAATTAATCATATAGTGTCATTAAGATAAAAATAAAAAGTACTACTATTTTTAAATAGGCTTAATAAAGCTAAAATAATAGCGTTTTATCTTTAAACTTCCTTTAACTTTTATATTGTTACGGAGAAACATTGGCTAAATTTGATCAAAATGTTTTGGTCATATTTAAGTAAAAATGACCGCCAATGGTCAAATTAAGTTAAATATGACTGAATTGCATCGGTCATTATTAGGATGGTCAAATTTAGCTAAAAAGGTCAAATTTAATTAAATTTGACGTACTAGGCCGGTCAAATTTAGCTAAATAGGTCAAATTTAGTTAAATTTGACGGACTAAATATGATTGCTCAATTTTTCAATTTTGATAGACTAAAATTGACTTCGAACAGTCAATTTTATATTTTGACTTTTGTCATCAAAAATTTCGATAAAAATTGAATTTCCCGCTTGTTGTTACAAATGTGTCGGCCAACGAGTTAAAATCAATCAATTTTATAAATTTGACTAGGTTATTTTTGGTCAAAATTATAAATATGACTCCATTTGAGTTGGTCGAGTTTATAAAAGCGACAAATTTTGATCAAATTTAAAGTACAAAATATGATTACTATTAAAAAAATAAAAAGTTCCTTGCTTCTGAAAAATGTGCAAGTACTTTTTTTTAAATTCACTAAAAAAATTTCATACATAGTAGACACAAAGGTTCTCTAGCATATTGTAAAATTTTACTCTTAACTAATTATTTGTTTATCAGGTGTTCTACAAAGATAAACCATAGTAAATTTATATTGAATAATTATTTGTGTTAAATTTGTGACGGAACTTTGAAGCTAATTTACTAAGTCTATATCTTCAAGGTAATAAACAACTTTCCTGGTGTTCTATTAGGTGTTTTACAGAGATAGACATATAAATGTGTCACACCATAGTTCTTCCATTTTCTTTGAGACGTCTTTCCTGAAGGAGGAAACTGCATATCCTCACAAAGACTCCATACTAGCGATCCTAAATAACAACATGTAACTGAATGTGCTTCAGTACTTCCAAACTTTATAATCATTCTCAACGGTTTATCTCGTTCCAAGAAATACTGATAAGTGCCATAAAAACTAGTTTTACCACCATGCTTTAGTTGATTGGCTTTTTACTTGTCCCATACAAATATGACATTCAGCAAACTAAGTCATCACAGCTCTCACAAGTCGCACATATATGGCCATGGTGTCATCTCTCGCCTCAAATTCTCCATTGACATGGGACACCACAAGTTTCGAGTCTCCACAGACCTTCAAGTTTTTAACCCTCAAGGTTCCAGCTAAGCCAAGTCCTGCAATGTGGGCTTCATATTCCGCCTCATTATTTGTGGTAGGAAAATCTTACTTTATATTATACTCAATCAAGACACCATCGAGGCTTTATAAAACCATCCCAGCTCCACTTGAATTTTTTCAATGCCCCATTAAATAGAGCACTCAGAACTCTTTGTTCTCAACTATCTTTTCTCCATCTTGGCCATCCATGCCTTGAGTTATATCTTCCTGCCCCCGACTTCTTGGTTGTCGATAGTACATTCAACCACGAAGTCAGTCTGAGCTATGATCGATGTTCTAGGCTTATACTTAATGTCAAATTTTTCAAGCTCTATGGCCCATTTGATCAGCATTCCACTGACCTTAGAACTATGGATGATGTTTCTCAAAGGCTTATTTTTTAACACTTCAATTTTATGTGCTTCGAAGTAGGGACGTAACTTTCTTAAAGTCATGACCAAGGCCAAAGCAAACTTTACTATAGTTAAATAGTTCAACTCAGCTACGTGTAGAATCTTGTTGACATATTTGATATGTTTATGGGTTTTGGCTTCCTTTTTTACCAATACAACGCTCAAGGCTCTTTCAAAAACAACCAAGTACAAATACAGAGTTTCATTCTGAACTAGTTTGGCCAACAACGGGGCTTGAACCTTGTATTTCTTTAATTCCTTAAACGACATCTGACATTCATCGGTCCAGGAAAAATCTTTTACTTTCTTTAAAGATTTGAAGAATGGCTGGCACTTGTCTCCGGACATGGAGATGAACCGTCCCAAAGCAGTAATCATTTCATTGTGTTTCTGAATGTCCTTTACAGAGCGTGGATGTTCCATATCCAGGATGGCCTTTATCATGTTAGGATTGGCCTCAATTCCCCTCTTGGAGACCATTAATCCTAAAAACTTTCCAGATCCTACACCAAAAGAACACCTGGCGAAATTCAACATCATCTTGTGATATCTCAAAACCTCAAAAGTTTCCCTCAAATGGGCTATATGAACAACCTTTAGAAGGCTCTTGACTAACATGTCATCTTCGTAGACCTCCATGATCTTTCCGATGAGATCCTTAAAAATCTTATTCACTAACCATTGGTAAGTGGCTCCTGCATTCTTGAGACCAAATGTCATAATCAAGATAATAAAAAATACCAAAGTTGGTGATGAATAATACCTTTTGGATTGTCATTTTTATGTATTTTGATTTGATTATAGCCGCTAAATCCATCCATGAAACTCAGCATCTCATGCCCTCCAGTGGAATCTATCAAAGTGTCTATCTGTGGGAAAGGAAAATTATCCTTTAGACATGCATCGTTCAGGTTAGTGAAGTCAACATACATCCTCCACTTTCCATTAGCTTTTTTCACCATCACCGGATTAGCCAACCATTCCATGAATTGTATTTCCTCATTGAACCCAACCTTTAAGAGCTTTTTTACCTCATGTTTTATGGCCTCTTTTCTTTTCAAAGCAAAACTCATTTTCTTTTGCTTTACTGTATTTCGGTTAAGGTCGATATTTAGCTTATGAGTTATCAATTCAAAACAATACTCGGCATATCAACTGCTGACCACGCAAAAATGTCATTGTTCTCTTGTCAGAACTTTATCAACGTCAGGGGTTCCTTTAAAGAAGCTCCAATAAAAGTCATCTTTTTCGGGTCGCTGGGAGTCAAGGGAATTGGGATTAAATCTTTCGTTGGCTTTGTTATATATTGAATTCTCAATGATCAGAAGAAGCTCAGGATCTGCCTGTTCAGATGTCATCGGGATCTGATGTACCGTCAGGATTTGGTATGTCATCAGGATTTGTATGACATCAGTATTTGAAGACAGTCAGCATTAGAGGATTTGTTCTGTCCCTTATAATGTAGAGTAGATATCTGTTATATCTGAGAGATAGGACTTTATCTGTTTAGTTTAAGATATGTATCAGTTTCGGTTAGTTTTTGATAATATATATCTTAGATTAATATTTTGTAGCTGTGTAGTATATAAACACAGTTTAGGTCATCACTTAGTGAACAACACTCGAGGATCATTCGACCTAGCAGCTCTCAAGAACATCGGTATTTCTTGAGAGGATTTTATAACAGTTTTTATCATAAATATATAAAGCTGTTATATTTTATTACTTGTTCGAAATATTTATACAATTGTATCCAACCCCCCCCTTGAACAATTGTATCTTTACTGGGAAACAATTGGTATCAGAGCACACTGATAAATTTATAATCAGAAACAATCTAAACATGTCTCTGAACAAGTATGAAAGTATTAAAATTCCCATTCTGAAAAAGACTGAATATCCAACATGGAAGGTGAAGATGCTCATGTACCTGGAAGCTACAGATCCAGATTACTAGACGTAATCAATGATGGACCCTTCATACCAAAAAAACTGGTGCCTGCAACTCCTTCGGTTGCTGAACACTATCAACTGAAGGAGAAGACAGAATGGACACCATAAGAGAAAGTAGTTGTGCTGAAAGATGCAAAGGTAAGAAACATTTTGCATAACAGTCTTAATTCTGTTATGTCAAATAGGGTCATAGCCTACAAGACTGCCAAAGAAATATGGGATGCTTTTGAAACTCAATGTCAAGGAACCATGGCCATCAAGAAGAACAAAAGGGATGTTCTGATTCAAGAATATGAACACTTTGAGGCCAAGCCTGATGAAAGTCTCACTGATATCTATGACAGATTTCTGACTCTACTCAACAATCTGTCTTTGGTAGGAAAGGTGTATGATCGAGAGGATTCAAACACCAAGTTTTTAAGAGCATTAAGTGAAGAATGGGAGACTCAGACTTCAATCATACGATATCAGTATGATTTGGACGTAATTACTCTGGATGAAGTCTATGGCATGCTAAGAACTCATAATTTGGAGGTTCAGCAAAGGAGAGAGAGGAAAAGCAGCAAAGGGAAATCTGTTGCTTTGAAAGTTAATGATAAAGCTTCCAAAGAAATGTCTGTTGGAGCTGTACGAAAGAAGAACAAATTGCCAGAATTAGATACTGATGATTCATCATCATATCCTGATGATGATACTGATTCTGAAACTGATGAGAATATGACAAATTCTGATGCCATGCAAATGGCTGCATTACTGGTTAAGGGCTTCAGGAGAATGCAATTCAGGAAGTCTAGGAACAACAGAAGCTTCAGGAAGAAGTTCATTAGAGGTGAAAAGAAGTCAATTGGGAGAAAAGATGGAAAGGACTCTAAAGCTGGGAAGCTAGACAGGACAAAGATCAAGTGCTACAACTGTGATGAACCTGGTCACTTTGCCTCAGAATGCAAGAAAACAAAGCATGATCATGGGAAGAGCAAAGCCTTGATCACTTCAAGCAAGAATTGGGTGGACTCCTCTGACTCTGAAGATGAAAATACATGATATGCACTGATGGACACTCTTGATGATCCTGCTGCTTCTGAGCCTAAGGTATAAACTCCTTTCTTCACTTTTGATACTGAAAATATATCTGAATTGAAATCTATTCTTAAATCTTTGCATGGTAGTTTTAAGAATAAGACTTTAGAAAATGATAGACTTATAACTGAAATTAAGACATTGAAATCTAGGAATGATCAGTTAGAGTCTGACTTGATACATCAGATAGATTTGAAGAAAGAATGTAAGAGAGCTAAACATACAGTTAAGATTCTTGAGGCTAGATACAGTATGTTAGAAAAGAATCTAGAGAATGAGAGAAAAACCCTTAAAGCCTGGACTGATTGAGGAAAAAAGGTTCATGAGATGATCTCAAAGAAAAACTGGAAAGGATGCCTAGGCTATAAAGATGGAATTAAGGATGTTGACACTGAAAATAAAATTTCCCTTAAAACTCCTGTTAAGTTTATTTCATCAGAAGCTGATGAACCCAAATCTACTTTTGAAAAGGGTTCAACATCAGTATCACAAGAAGAGAACTGGTAAATGATAAAACTCAAAGAAAGAAAAGCAAGGAAACCATTAAGTCTGTTAAGAAAAAAAAGAACATAGGACTTTTATCAGCAAATTAATTGAAAAAGAAAATATCTGAGGTTATTGACATAGGACATTTTTACATCAATAATAAATTGAATTTAAAGTGCTTATGTTTATGTATTATCAAAGATTTAAAATCTTATATCACTCGGTACCCTTTCTCCTAGTACAAAATTTGTGCAACAATTAAAAAATATTGACTAACTAAAATTTATTAAAATTAACAATATTTTTTAAGATAGAAAAACTGGTAAAAAATAACTATCCACACATGTTTTATTTTAAATTTATCCATATTAAACATGTACACGACCAAGCACATTTAAAAGTCCAGTAACTATATGCATGTAAATTTGGCATCAAGTATATAACCGTTTGTGAAATTTTGTATTTTTATATGATTATAATTAAAATTTCACTGCTCACTGGTATTGGTAAGTGGTTGTTAAGTAAACATTTAGGTGTGGAAGACAGTTCACCATAATTCATAAATACATAACTGATATTGTATAAATATGGTCTTACTGATCCTCTGTAGTCCATCACTTTACTCTGAACACCAAGTCCGTTAAAAATAATCAAAGATGGTTAAGAATTCTGGGAACAAAAAGGTGTATGGCCGAGAACACAGCTGCAAGAATTTTTCAATTGACACAGGAACTAGGTCACAACAATGATGGGCAAACCATTGAATGGCTTCTCCGTGAAGCTGAGCCTGCTATCAGGCGTTATACAGGTACCGGATCAATGCCTGATGTCCCTGAATCAACTCGGTCCCTGAGTCTCCCCATGTCTCCACCATCCTCCTTTGCACCTGTAAGTGCTACTTCAACCATGAGTATCCCCCTGTCTCCGTTGTCCTCCTTTGCTACTTCAACCATGAGTCTCCCCCTATCTCCCCTGTGCTCCTTTGATACTTCGACCATGAATCTCCCCATGTCTCCACCATCCTCCTTTGCACCCGTATATGCTACTTGGAAGCCGAGTCTCCCCGTGTCTCTACCATCCTCCTTTTCAACTATGAGTCTACCCATGTCTTCACCATCCTCCTTTGCACCAATAAGTGCTACTTCAACCCTCACTGTGACACCTCCTGGTCCTGTCTTGGTGCAAACATTAATGTGTGGCTTGGCATCTTCACATGAATCTTTTGTGGGACCTGCACTGAACCGTCCTATACCTACCATGCTAACGGGGTCAACAATGCGGGTTCCGTCCACAAGGGGAATGGTTGCTCCTACAATGGTTGATCTTGTGCCAGCATATGGATCATACATGGTGCCTCAGCAAAATATTGGAATGGCTCAGTCTGGCATGGGGGTAGTACCCACAACTGTTGTTCCTGAATCTTATATAATGCCACAAGAAAATGCTGGGCTTCCTGAGCTACCTGGCATTGAGTTTGATAATTCAGAGTTCTTTATGTCACTGCTGCAGGGAAATGACGTAGCAAATGAGGGTGGATGGTTCAATGATCAGAATGATCTTCATAATCATTAGATAAGTGATCCTTGAGATGTTATAATTATTTATCTCCTAAAAAGATGGTTATGTCACATGTAGAATTTAATCTCTTTTAATTTTTTTTCATTTTTAGTTATCACCCACAAAGGTGATTATGTCATATCTTAAATTTAGTCTTTTACATTTTATTTTATTTTCTCTTTGTTATTTAAGATAATTAATTAAACAACTTTTCAAATTTAATCTTTTAAGATCGGGATAATGATGATCTTGACTTAGGATTTGTTATCATTTCAAACGAGAAAGTTTGTAGCTAATTTTTACAATATTCATGCTTCTTATGTTCTATCTTAATAATCTTGTTAACTTTGCATCTAAATTAATGAGATAATTTGACTTTAGAATTACAAGAAGTAAAGGTAATTCTATTTCTGTGAAAGTGAACTTTAGCATAAAAAAAATTAATTTTGGGCATTGTCCAAGTAGTAATTTTAGGTATTTAACTATAAATTTATAATGTATGTTACCAAAGTCATTGTTAGAGTAATTTAACAATTAAATCCAAAATTTTATTAAATGGGTTATTATTGGGGTAAAAAAATAAAGGGATTCAATATATTACAAATTAAATATAATGTAAAAATATTTTCTCTTAGAGTATAGAAAAAATGTTCCAACCTATACCAAAAGTTCACCTACAAGCAAATTGTTAGATGGGAAAAATCTTATAGAACATATGGTTAAATTAAATTTGAGTATCTTGTTTACTTATTTTGAAACAATAGACATTTTATTATTAATATTTGATAAGAAAAGATGCAATATATTTTATTTAAAGTTCTATTTAAAGTGAATTACAATTTAATTATCAAAAAATTATTGGAATGTGAAATATGAAATAAGAAAGTATATAATATATTAAATTAAATTTACTAAAATAATATATATCAATAAGTATGGTAAATGCCTTCCTCAGTCCAAAAAAAAATATCAGTTCCAATAAATAATTTAATTTGTTAAATTTTCAAACCAAAAAAATAGAAATAATTTAAATTTAGTTACTTGTGATTTGTAAAAATCGGGAATTGGGGAAGATCGGTGGTGCTACCAATTTGGGATTAATTGAAATAGGTGATTAATCGTAGTAAAAAACGGATGTATTATAATATTAAATTATATTTAATATATTATTATGATTATATTAGTTATTTATTAACAAATATATATTTATTATATCTTAATTTTTATATTTATTCATATTTAAAGGAATATAATAATTTTAATTTTATTAAATAATTATATATACTCCAATACAGAAAAATTCCTAAGGACTAATCGAATTTCAAAAATTAAGGACTAATCGGATTTCAAAAATTGAATCTGTTGGATACCTTGCGGGGGATTAATCGCGAATTAATTGGTTAAATTGGAGATTTTTAGAACACTTCTTGTGATTATTATTTGCTTTTAGTTGAAGAATACTTGAAATATACCTTACACATTATTACACTTTAGTTGTCTTTATAATTATTTACATTTTAACATAAATAAAAAAAATTGTAACATATGATCTCATCAAGAAATAGTGATTGTAATTTTATTACAAAAACAATTAATTTAATGCTTGAGTTTGAAACCTAGCAACCATATGATCTGATTTTATGGGAAAAATTATAAGAGAAGAAATGATAACCAAAATATATAATTAATTTTGGTAACCTTATATACAAAAGGAACCACGTTTAAGGTTTGATGAAGTCAGTGGTCTCTATTTAAGGAATAGTACATAGATAGATATAACAAAAGTAAAGTGTTCACTAATAACTGCTATGAAATCTGACAAATGAGATTAGATGGTAGAAACCACAACTACATAGTGCACAGCACTCAAATTTCCGAGCCCCCGACCTGATTAATAATCGGAACATTAATAGAGAGAATATAAATATTATTTTTAACTTTTATTATTATAAAATGATAAATATGTCAGATATTTATTTGACAAAAGAAATTAGAATGGTATTAAACAATATCTACACATTTGGCATTCGTTATTTACTAATTATTGAGTTTACAATATTAACTAATATTTTAATTCACACTTCTAAACTAATTACAATATGTCATTTTATATTTCAAGTGGGAAAATAAATATGTTAGATTACTTATTACTTTTTACCAATACTTTATATTAGAAATTGGCATGATATTGTGTAAAATTATCAAATTAATGAATTAAAATCATAAAAAGGTAAAAAACAATGATTTTTAATTATTTTTCGACCAGACCGCCTATGACCGCTTAGCCCGCCTAATTCTGATTTTGACCCGATTTTCAGCAAAAAGGCATAAATCACCACCTAGGTCCGAGTCAGGGCGTTTTACCACCGCGTATGGCATAAGAACCGCCTAGACGGTCACCTAGACCGATTTTTAGAACATTGGAAGAGACTATCAAACTCCTAAAGCATGATTAAAATTTACATACAATAAAAGCAGATTTAACTTTCAATAAACAAAATGAATTAAGAATAAAATCCAAATTATTATTATTTTTGTAGCAATTAATTATACATAATCATAACAAAATTCTTATAGTAATGACTTTAACTAAAAAAATAACATGACAGTATTAGTTTTTATTTTTATTTGTCACCACTATTTAGAAACTTTTATGTTAAACCATTAAATTGTATTTTAGAAAACTAGATTTTTTTAAAAATACTTTATATTTTTAATCCTCTAAATATTTTTGAAATATTAGCCGGGTGAAAAACCAAAATACCCACCATTTGGGGGCTTAGTACCCAAAATACCATTTGGCGGGACGCAGTGTCCAAATTACCTGTTGAATACGCATGTCCAAATGCGAATTTCGTTTTTTTAAAATTTATAAAGGATACACATATGTGAAATGCGTATTCATTTTTTTGTTTTTAGGGAATACGCATGTGTGAAATGTGTATTTCTTGTTTTTCAAAAAAGTGAGTACGCATAGCCCACATGCGTGTCCTTTACAAAAAAACTGAAGGTTGTATACGCAGTAATGTAAAGCGTAATCTGTCGGTATTTTGGGCAGTCCGCGCGCATCTGGGTATTTTTGGCAGTTGGGGCTGGAAAATGGGGTATTTTGGACATTCTTTCAAATTAGCCTACAAGCATAAATAATATTGAATTAATTAAACCTAATATGTTACATTTGTAGCCAAGGCCCTGAGAAACTTCTCTAACATTTGTTGCCAATGGCTAACTAATGTTGTGCTTATCTTGGAGCAGAAAAATGACTAGTAATCCTATAATATATGAAGTTTAGAATTAAGTAAACTTCCACTATTATTATTATTATTATTATTATTATAATTATTATCATTATCATTATCATTATAATTCTTGTTGTTGTTGTTTTTATTATTGTTGTTATTATTAATAAATTTTATTATTATTATTATTATTATTATTATTATTGTTGTTGTTATTCTTATATGAGTATATGTGATTAATTTCAAACTTATATTGATCTTAAATGTACATTGTATTTTCTTATCATGTTCGTATTTATAAAATAAAAATATCAACATAAGTTAATTAAAAAATAAGTGAAAAAATAATTCATATATATAATCATGTGAAATAAGAAGTAAAAATTCATATTTACGCACAATTTTATAGAAATCTGTATATATATTATGCTTTTTGTACATATATATTCGAATTCACACACATACACTAAATACAATATTTACCCATAAATATATTATTCTATACATTTTGTATGGTGTAATCAAAGTGAAAAGAGCAATATTCAGCTAAATTTTCATATTTCCTATATTAACACTCAAGAAAAGTTATCAATTAATCATATAGTGTCATTAAGATAAAAATAAAAAGTACTACTATTTTTAAATAGGCTTAATAAAGCTAAAATAATAGCGTTGTATCTTTAAACTTCCTTTAACTTTTATATTGTTACGGAGAAACATTGGCTAAATTTGATCAAAATGTTTTGGTCATATTTAAGCAAAAATGACCGTCAATGGTCAAATTAAGTTAAATATGACTGAATTGCATCGGTCATTATTAGGATGGTCAGATTTAGCTAAAAATGTCAAATTTAATTAAATTTGACGTACTAGGCCGGTCAAATTTAGCTAAATAGGTCAAATTTAGTTAAATTTGACGGACTAAATATGATTGCTCAATTTTTCAATTTTGATAGACTAAAATTGACTTCGAACAGTCAATTTTATATTTTGACTTTTGTCATCAAAAATTTCGATAAAAATTGAATTTCCCGCCTGTTGTTACAAATGTGTCGGCTAATGAGTTAAAATCAATCAATTTTATAAATTTGACTAGGTTACTTTTGGTCAAAATTATAAATATGACTCCATTTGAGTTGGTCGAGTTTATAAAAGCGATAAATTTTGATCAAATTTAAAGTACGAAATATGATTACTATTAAAAAAATAAAAAGTTCCTTCCTTCTGAAAAATGTGCAAGTACTTTTTTTTAAATTCACTAAAAAAATTTCATACATAGTAGACACAAAGGTTCTCTAGCATATTGTAAAATTTTACTCTTAACTAATTATTTGTTTATCAGGTGTTCTACAAAGATAAACCATAGTAAATTTTTATTGAATAATTATTTGTGTTAAATTTGTGACGTAGCTTTGAAGCTAATTTACTAAGTCTATATCTTCAAGGCAATAAACAACTTTCCTGGTGTTCTATTAGGTGTTTTACAGAGATAGACATATAAATGTGTCACACCATAGTTCTTCCATTTTCTTTGAGACCTCTTTCCTGAAGGAGGAAACTGCATATCCTCACAAAGACTCCATACTAGCGATCCTAAATAACAACATGTAACTGAATGTGCTTCAGTTCTTCCAAACTTTATAATCATTCTCAACGGTTTTATCTGGTTCCAAGAAATACCGATAAGTGCCATAAAAACTAGTTTTACCACCATGCTTTAGTTGATTGGCTTTTTACTTGTCCCATACAAATATGACATTCATCAAACTAAGTCATCACAGCTCTCACAAGTCGCATATATATGGCCATGGTCTCATCTCTCGCCTCAAATTCTCCATTGACCTGGGACACCATAAGTTTCGAGTCTCCACAGACCTTCAAGTTTTTAACCCTCAAGGTTCCAGCTAAGCCAAGTCCTGTAATGTGGACTTCATATTCCGCCTTATTATTTGTGGAAGGAAAATCTTACTTTATATTATACTCAATCAAGACACCAACGAGGCTTTGTAAAATCATCCCAGCTCCACTTGAATTTTTTCAATACCCCATTAAATAGAGCACTCAGAACTCTTTGTTCTCAACTATCTTTTCTCCATCTTGGCCATCCATGCCTTGAGTTATATCTTCTTGCCCCCGACTTCTTGGTTGTCGATAGTACATTCAACCACGAAGTCAGTCAAGACCTGAGCTATGATCGATGTTCTAGGCTTATACTTAATGTCAAATTCTTCAAGCTCTATGGCCCATTTGATCAGCCTTCCACTGACCTTAGAACTATGGATGATGTTTCTCAAAGGCTTATTTTTTAACACTTCGATTTTATGTGCTTGGAAGTAGGGACGTAACTTTCTTAAAGTCATGACCAAGGTCAAAGCAAACTTTACTATAGTTAAATAGTTCAACTCAGCTGCGTGTAGAATCTTATTGACATAATAGATATGTTTATGGGTTTTGGCTTCCTTTTTTACCAATACAACGCTCAAGGCTCTTTCAAAAATAACCAAGTACAAATACAGAGTTTCATTCTGAACTGGTTTGGCCAACAACGGGGCTTGAACCTTGTATTTCTTTAATTCCTTAAACGACATCTGATATTCATCGGTCCAGGAAAAATCTTTACTTTCTTTAAAGATTTGAAGAATGGCTGGCACTTGTCTCCGGACTTGGAGATGAACCGTCCCAAAGCAGTAATCATTTCATTGTGTTTCTGAATGTCCTTTACAGAGCGTGGATGTTCCATATCCAGGATGGCCTTTATCATGTTAGGATTGGCCTCAATTCCCCTCTAGGAGACCATTAATCCTAAAAACTTTCCAGATCCTACACCAAAAGGACACCTGGCGAAATTCAACATCATCTTGTGATATCCCAAAACCTCAAAAGTTTTCCTCAAATGGGCTATATGATCAACCTTTAGAAGGCTCTTGACTAACATGTCATCTTCGTAGACCTCCATGATCTTTCCAATAAGATCCTTAAAAATCTTATTCACCAACCATTGGTAAGTGGCTCCTGCATTCTTGAGACCAAATGTCATAATCAAGATAATAAAAAAATACCAAAGTTGGTGATGAATAATACCTTTTGGATTGTCATTTTATGCATTTTGATTTGATTATAGCCGCTCAATCCATCCATGAAACTCAGCATCTCATGCCCTCTAGTGGAATCTATCAAAGTGTCTATCTGTGGGAAAGGAAAATTATCCTTGGACATGCATCGTTCAGGTTAGTGAAGTCAACATACATCCTCCACTTTCCATTAGCTTTTTTCACCATCACCGGATTAGCCAATCATTCCATGAATTGTATTTCCTCATTGAACCCAACCTCTAAGAGCTTTTTTACCTTATGTTTTATGGCCTCTTTTCTTTTCAAAGCAAAACTCATTTTCTTTTGCTTTACTGTATTTCGGTTAGGGTCGATATTTAGCTTATGAGTTATCAATTCAAAACAATACTCGGCATATCAACTGCTGACCACGCAAAAATGTCATTGTTCTCTTGTCAGAACTTTATCAACGTCAGGGGTTCCTTTAAAGAAGCTCCAATAAAAGTCATCTTTTTTGGGTCGCTGGGAGTCAAGGGAATTGGGATTAAATCTTTTGTTGGCTTTGTTATATATTGAATTTTCAATGATCAGAAGAAGCTCAGGATCTGGCTGTTCAGATGTCATCGGGATCTGATGTACCGTCAGGATTTGGTATGTCATCAGGATTTGTATGACATCAGTATTTGAAGACAGTCAGCATTAGAGGATTTGTTTTGTTCCTTATAATGGGGAGCAGATATCTGTTACGTCTGAGAGATAGGACTTTATCTGTTTAGTTTAAGATATGTATCAGTTTCGGTTAGTTTTTGATAATGTATATCTTAGATTAATCTGTTGTAGCTGTGTAGTATATAACACGGTTTAGGTCATCACATAGTGAACAACACTCGAGGATCATTCGACCTAGCAGCTCTCAAGAACATCGGTATTTCTTGAGAGAATTTTGTAACAGTTTTTATCATAAATATAAAAAGCTGTTATATTTTATTACTTGTTCGAAATATTTATACAATTGTATCCAACCCCCCCTGAACAATTGTATCTTTACTGGGAAACAATTGGTATCAGAGCACACTGATAAATTATAATCAGAAATGATCTAAACATTTCTCTGAACAAGTATGAAAGTATTAAAATTCCCATTCTGAAAAAGACTGAATATCCAACATGGAAGGTGAAGATGCTCATGTACCTGGAAGCTACAGATCCAGATTATCTAGACGTAATCAATGATTGACCCTTCACGCCAACAAAACTGGTGCTTGCAACTCCTTCGGTTGCTGAACACTATCAACTGAATGAGAAGATAGAATGGACACCAGAAGAGAAAGTAGTTGTGTTGAAAGATGCAAAGGTGATAAACATTTTGCATAACAGTCTTAATTCTGTGATGTCAAATAGGATCATAGCCTACAAGACTGCCAAAGAAATATGGGATGCTTTTGAAACTCAATGTCAAGGAACCATGGCCATCAAGAAGAACAGAAGGGATATTCTGATTCAAGAATATGAACACTTTGAGGCCAAGCCTGATGAAAGTCTCACTGATATCTATGACAGATTTCTGACTCTACTCAATAATCTGTCTTTGGTAGGAAAGGTGTATGATCGAGAGGATTTAAACACCAACTTTTTAAGAGCATTAAGTGAAGAATGGGAGACTCAGACTTCAATCATACGATATCAGTATGATTTGGACGTAATTACTCTGGATGAAGTCTATGGCATGGTAAGAACTCATAATTTGGAGGTTCAACAAAGGAGAGAGAGGAAAAGCAGCAAAGGGAAATCTGTTGCTTTGAAAGTTAATGATAAAGCTTCAAAAGAAAAGTCTGTTGGAGCTGTACGAAAGAAGAACAAATTGCCAGAATTAGATACTGATGATTCATCATCATTTCCAGATGATGATACTGATTTTGAAACTGATGAGAACATGACAAATTCTGATGTCATGCAAATGGCTGCATTACTGGTTAAGGGCTTCAGGAGAATGCAATTCAGGAAGTCTAGGAACAACAGAAGCTTCAGAAGAAGTTCATTGGAGGTGAAAAGAAGTCAATTGGGAGAAAAGATGGAAAGGACTCTAAAGCTGGGAAGCTAGACAGGACAAAGATCAAGTGTTACAACTGTGCTGAACCTGGTCACTTTGCCTCAGAGTGCAAGAAAACAAAGAATGATCAAAGGAAGAGCAAAGCCCTGATCACTTCAAGCAAGAATTGGGTGGACTCCTCTGACTCTGAAGATGAAATACATGATATGCACTGATGGACAGTCTTGATGATCCTGCTGCTTCTGAGCCTAAGGTACAAACTTCTTTCTTCACTTTTGATACTGAAAATATATCTGAATTGAAATCTATTCTTAAATCTTTGCATGGTAGTTTTAAGAATAAGACTTTAGAAAATGATAGACTTATAACTGAAATTAAGACATTAAAATCTAGGAATGATCAGTTAGAGTCTGACTTGATACATACAGTTAAGATTCTTGAGGCTAGATACATTATGTTAGAAAAGAATCTGGAGAATGAGAGAAAAACCCTTAAAGCCTGGACTGATTCAGGAAAAAAGGTTCATGAGATGATCTCAAAGAAAAACTGGAAAGAATGCCTAGGCTATAAAGATGGAATTAAGGATGTTGACACTGAAAATAAAATTTCCCTTAAAACTCCTGTTAAGTTTATTTAATCAGAAGCTGATGACCCAAATCTACTTTTGAAAAGGGTTCAACATCAGTATCACAAGAAGAACTGGTAAATGATAAAACTCAAGAAAGAAAAGCAAGGAAACCATTAGTCTGTTAAGAAAAAAAAAGAACATAGGACTTTGTCAGCAAATTAATTGAAAAAGAAAATATATGAGGTTATTGGACAAACCTCAAGCAAAAAGTCCTAAGAGAAACAGGAATGGTAAGCAAGGTATTTCTAAGGATTCAATTTACAAGTTATTCCCAATGCTCCTAGGAAAACTTGTTTTAACTGTGGAGATAGTAATTATCTTGCTATTGATTACAGGAGGAATAAGAAAAGGAAAACTGCTATTCCTGAGTCTGATGTTAGGGGTAGATCAGTATTTTATAAACCATAAAATCCTTGTTTTCATTGTGATAGTAGTTGGCATTTGATTTATACTTGTAGTTCTTATCACAAGTTCTATCACAATTACTATGAACATTTGCCTAAGTTTAATAAAGTTGCTTGTGTGATTAATTCTGTTGGTTTTACTAAACTTGCTTCTGACAAGACAAATCCTGACAAAGGAAAGACTGTCAAAAGTACTCCTGACACACAAAGGCTTAAGTTGTCCAAAAAGAGGGCCCAACAAGTGTGGGTCCTTAAAAGTCCTTCTAATTGATTATTCTTTTGATTACAGGGTAACAAGAAAAATACACTTATCTTGGATAGTGGATTTTCAGGACACATGACTGGAAATAAATCCCTGCTGTCAGAATTTGAGAAGAAGGCTGGCCCAGATGTATCTTATAGAGATGGAAATGTAGGACATACTCTGGGATATGGCAACTTGATAATTGGAAAGGTAGCAATAGAGAATGTAGTTCTAGTGGAAGGACTGAAGCATAATCTTCTGAGCATCAGTCAAATCACTAACAAAGGTTATCATGTTATATACTAAGACTCACACTACGAAGTTGTTCATAACAAGTCAAAGAAAATTGTCTTGATAGGATACAGACATGGTAATATTTATGAAGCAAGGCTACATGAAAGTCTTAAAAAGGAAGTTACTTGCCTTATCTCTAAGGCATCAGTAGATCAGAGCTGGAACTAGAATAAGAAGCTCTCACATCTCAATTTCAACTCAATCAATGAACTTGCCAAGAAGGAGCTTGTAAGAGGATTGCCAAACATGCTATACTCAAGTGATGGTCTTTGTGATGCTTGCCAAAAGTCTAACAAAGAAGAGTATCTTTCAAAACCAAACAGAATTCTCTATCTCTGAGCTATATCATATGTTGCACCTGGACCTTTTTGGACTAGTAAATATAATGTCCATCAACAAGAAAAGGTACACACTTGTTATTGTTGATGATTTCACTAGATATACATGGGTCTATTTTTCTACATAGGAAAGATGAAGCTCCAGAAATTCTTCTGGATCACATAAGGCAAATTGAAAATGGATCTACCCACAAAGTGAAAATCCTGAGAAGTGAGAATGGCACTGAATTCAAAAACTCAAAGATAAAGGAATTCTGTAAGTACAAATGCATAGAGCAACAATTGTCAACTCCCGGTACACCTCAACAAATGGTGTTGTTGAGAGGAAAAACAGAACCTAATTGAAGCTGGTAGAACTCTGCTAGAAGAAGCAAAACTACCCACTTACTTCTGGGCTGAAGCAGTAAACACAGCATGTTATACTCAGAATGTCACTCTGATAAATAGACATGGTGTTAATCCTTATCAAATGCTAAAAGAAAAGAAGCTCAGCCTCAAACATTTTCATTTATTTGGATGTAAGAAATGCTAAAAGAAATGATAAATAGAATGTCACTTGAAGGTTTTTTTATTTATGAGACACACTGTTGTGCTAATAGCATCTGGCCAAAACATCTGGACGATTTCAGTGTTTATGGTTCTGATTTTGATGTATGTCTGCATAATCTCTCTAAAGTGCTTAAACGTTGTGAAGAGGTTAATTTGGTTTTGAATTGGAAATAGTGCCACTTCATGGTCAATGAATGAGTGGTACTTGGTCATCTTATTTCTGAACCTGGCATCCAAGTTGATAAAGCAAATTTTGAGGTGATTGAAAAACTCCCTCCTCATGTTAATGTCAAGGGAGTTAGGAGTTTCTTAGGTCATGCGGGGTTTTATCGTCATTTTATCAAAGATTTTTCAAAAATTACAAAACCCCTCACTCAATTGTTGTTTGGGTTAAGTATCACTTTGGTCACTGAAGTGAGTGGCATGTATCAAAAGGTTCACTGTAGTAATCGGGGTATCAGTTGTACCACTATAGTGGTTAGTAATGACAGTCCGTCATAGTTGACCTGTTGACTTGACGGAAAACGTAACGATTGCGTCGTGGAAGCATACGTGGACACACGTGGACACACGTGGACATACGTGAACACACAGAAGTTGTATTTGTTGAAAAAATAGGAAAATTATATTTGTTTAATAGATTTATACTGATATATATGAAATATCGGGTCAAATCCCTCATTTTAACACGGGTGGGTAGCGAATTGGGGAAGGGGCGAAAAACCCTAATTTCTTGAAGAGGTGAATTTTAATCCAAGGTCGACTGATGTAAACGAAGCACGACTGTGAGGTATGAAACCCTAATTTCATTTCGATGATATTGTACATGAATAAGTTTAATTGAACTTTAATTTTATTTTGATTCAACATATGTTTTGTATATTATTTGATTGAATTTGGAATACTTGTTTTGTTGTGATTTGTGTTTCAGTATGTCTTCTTTCGTGACAACAGTGAAGATGTTAAGGATATGTGCTTGAGGGAAATCAGTCAAGAGGCCTTGAAGATGCTGTTAGAGGTCCACTGGGTAATGTTGCTGTCTTTGAACCAATACCCCCTCACACTCCTTTCATGCCAGTTGGGTCAAGAACTTCTGCAAGTGCTGTAACCACATCTCAAGCACCAGCAACCTCTTCTAAGACTTCAAAGTCTTCTGCACCATCTGAAGCACCACCAAGGAGGAGTGCAAGGATGCTGATGAAGGAAAATTCAACTTCAAAAATTCTGAAGATGAACCTGTCTTTCTAGGGGAGGATTAGAAGCTACTATGTTTATTGCTTTCTATGTTTTAGGACTTTTGTGTTATGTTCTAACTAATTTGCTTTTGCTATGTGGATCATTGTAGTACTTTTGTTAAGTTCCGGTGGTTGAAACATTTGCTATTGCTATGGTTGTTGAAACTTTTGGTACTTTTGTTAGACTTTGTTTAATGTTCTAAATCATCAACTTTTGTCTGTCTGTTTTTTGGTAAAATTCAGTTGAGGAGACTTTATCATTACAAGTTAAAAACACTCAGTTACATTCATTACATCTAACAACCATAAACCTTACATAACATCCACTACATTCATTACATTCAAGCAGTCTCACAGAAGAGCAAAGCCAACAATACAACACTCACAAACATTAATATCTTCAACTTTTTGACAGCTTCTTCATTTGATATTGACCAGCAACAATTAACTCAAGCAAATCATTATTCTCAAATTGCAAAGCACTCTTTTCCTCTGTCTTTTTACCAAGATCTTCTTCAACAAGTCTCATCTTCTCCTCCAAAAATATTCTTCTATGATTCAACTCCGTAATCACAGATTTGGCTCTTCCAGTAAAGTCTGCATCATACCATTCGAAAAATTCACAACCTCCGGACGCCTATATTGAAGAATATTAGTTCATTTTTTTGAATATTTCCTTAATGAAAATCAACCCATACATAGCTAGATGAAAATAAACTGAACACAAATTTTACCTTCGGTTTGGAACACGTAAAAAAAACGCCTCCCAGGATTATTCAAAGACCAACAGGTATAAATTCGAGCTCTTATCCCACAATGACAACTTCTGTGCTCCCAATTTTTAACAGAATCGCAAGAAAAACTACCACTACTTTTGGCTATGGGACTTTCAATTGTCGCCATGTTGAGATGCTATATGTACAAATAATTGAATTCTACAAACTCTTCTCTCAATTTGGGGAAAAAACAAGAACCCTAATATATATAGAGACTGTAAGTCTGTAATTACAATACTATATAGCCGTTATGAATGCCACGTAACCTACAACTATCCGTTACAATACACGTAAGAGGCCTATGTCACTGTTTTCCGTCAAGTCAACAGGTCAACTATGACGGACTGTCATTACTAACCACTATAGTGGTACAACTGATATCCCGATTACTACAGTGAACCTTTTGATACATGCCACTCACTCTCAGTGACCAAAGTGATACTTAACCCATTATTGTTTAAGGATGCCACTTTTGTCTTTATTGATGCTTGTTTGGAGTCCTTTTACAGGATTAAGGAAGCTTTGATAACTGCAACTATCTACAACCTCCAGATTGGAATCTTCCTTCGAAATCATTTGTGATGCAAGTGATTATGCTATTGGAGAAGTTCTCGGTCAGAGGAAAGACAAGGTATTGCACGCTATCTACTATGCAAGTAAAACCTTGGATGAAGCTCAGGGGAACTATGCTACTACTGAGAAGGAGCTTCTAGTTGTGGTCTATGCTCTTGACAAGTTTCGTGCTTATCTAATTTGTTCCAAAGTCATTGTTCACACAGATCATTCTGCACTTAAATATCTAGGAAAACAATCAGCGTGCTATGGAAGTCGATAAGGATTACACGTCCGAGGATGAGGCCTCCGATGATGAGGACTTTGATGATGGCGGCGGTGATAGCAGTGGATCGTCTGATGTTGATTTGTCGGATTAGTTTACATTGATCGGTTTTATGACTATTGTAATTTGCTACTTTGATGGTTATGGGATGTAAATTTAATACGTTGTTATGGTTTGATACTTTGTCGGTTATTTAAGATTGCTTATTATGTAATGATATGGTTTAATCCTCCGGTTATCGGAGTTTGTAAATGATTTCGTTGGATTTAATTACTATTGTTAATCATTAAATTTACTAGTTTGGTGGAATGATTTTGAGTAGTATAAGTTATTTATTGGATTGGATATTTGGTTGTGAATATTGTTTGATTGTGAATATTGTTTGGTTGTTTGGTTGTTTGATTTGGTTTTGTATAGGGACTGCAGAAAAACCTTCAATTTTTTTTAAAATCAGACCTTAAAACCGACCGTCAATAGGCATAATCGACCATTTTTGACCATTACAAAACCTAGAAAACCGAATATGACATTTAGGACGGTCGGTTATGACATTTAAGTTAGCTTCTCATATAAAACTAACCGATGTGCACACTTTGACCACGGTCGGTCATGAGTTTCAGTCAACTTTTTAAAAACAAACATAACCTACGGTTGGTTATGACTTAGTGATGTGGCAACACGTGTACCAGTGACCCCACATTTTAATAAAATGCCCATGCAGTTAACCGACCACTATGTTGGTCGGTTATGAGGGTTAAACCTGACCAAAAGTCAGAGGACATAACATATTAAAACGTCCAGCAAGTATATGCATGTAAATTTGGAGTCAAATATACACTTTGTGAAATTTTGTACTTTTGTATGATTGTAATTAAGGTCTTATTACCGCTGACTAGTAAGTGGTTGTTAAGTAAAGTTTCATTTTATTTTTTGAAAGTTAAATCTACTTTTATTGTTATCTAAATTTGAATCATGTTTTAAGAGGAGATAAATTTGATAGCCTCTTCCATACATTTTTACATCAATAATAAATTGAATTTAAAGTGCTTATGTTTATGTATTATCTAAGATTTAAAATCTTATATCACTCGGTACCCTTTCTCCTAGTACCAAATCTGTGCAACAAATAAAAAATTGACTAATTAAAATTTATTAAAATTAACAATATTTTTTTTAAGATAGAAAAACTGGTAAAAAATAACTATCCACACATGTTTTATTTTAAATCCATATTAAACATGTACACGACAGAGCACATTTAAAAGTCCAGTAACTATATGCATGTAAATTTGGCATCAAGATATAACAGTTTGTGAAATTTTGTACTTTTATATGATTATAATTAAAATCTCACTGCTCACTAGTATTGGTAAGTGGTTGTTAAGTAAACATCTAGTGTGGAAGACAGTTCACCATAATTCATAAATACAAAACTGATATTGTATAAATATGGTGTTACTGATCTGTAGTCCATCACTTTACTCTGAACACCAAGTCCGTTAATAATAATCAAAGATGGTTAAGAATTCTGGGCACAAAAAGGTGTATGGCCGAGAACCCAGAGTCAGACTTCCAATAATAACAGCTGCAAGAATTTTTCAATTGACACAGGAACTAGGTCACAACAATGATGGCAAACCATTGAATGGCTTCTCCGTGAAGCTGAGCCTGCTATCAGGCGTTATACAGGTACCGGATCAATGCTGATGTCCCTGAATCAACTCTCGGTCCCTGAG
>NW_027417896.1:0-100595 GCF_009905375.1 Apium graveolens | reverse complement strand
GGGTTTTGGCTTCCTTTTTACCAATACAACGCTCAAGGCTCTTTCAAAAACACCAAGTACAAATACAGAGTTTCATTCTGAACTAGTTTGGCCAACAACGGGGCTTGAACCTTGTATTTCTTTAATTCCTTAAACGACATCTGACATTCATCGGTCCAGGAAAAATCTTTTACTTTCTTTAAAGATTTGAAGAATGGCTGGCACTTGTCTCCGGACATGGAGATGAACCGTCCCAAAGCATAATCATTTCATTGTGTTTCTGAATGTCCTTTACAGAGCGTGGATGTTCCATATCCAGGATGGCCTTTATCATGTTAGGATTGGCCTCAATTCCCCTCTTGGAGACCATTAATCCTAAAAACTTTCCAGATCCTACACCAAAAGAACACCTGGCGAAATTCAATCATCTTGTGATATCTCAAAACCTCAAAAGTTTCCCTCAAATGGGCTATATGAACAACCTTTAGAAGGCTCTTGACTAACATGTCATCTTCGTAGACCTCCATGATCTTTCCGATGAGATCCTTAAAAATCTTATTCACTAACCATTGGTAAGTGGCTCCTGCATTCTTGAGACCAAATGTCATAATCAAGATAATAAAAAATACCAAAGTTGGTGATGAATAATACCTTTTGGATTGTCATTTTTATGTATTTTTTGATTATAGCCGCTAAATCCATCCATGAAACTCAGCATCTCATGCCCTCCAGTGGAATCTATCAAAGTGTCTATCTGTGGGAAAGGAAAATTATCCTTTAGACATGCATCGTTCAGGTTAGTGAAGTCAACATACATCCTCCACTTTCCATTAGCTTTTTTCACCATCACCGGATTAGCCAACCATTCCATGAATTGTATTTCCTCATTGAACCCAACCTTAAGAGCTTTTTTACCTCATGTTTTATGGCCTCTTTTCTTTTCAAAGCAAACTCATTTTCTTTTGCTTTACTGTATTTCGGTTAAGGTCGATATTTAGCTTATGAGTTATCAATTCAAAACAATACTCGGCATATCAACTGCTGACCACGCAAAAATGTCATTGTTCTCTTGTCAGAACTTTATCAACGTCAGGGGTTCCTTTAAAGAAGCTCCAATAAAAGTCATCTTTTTCGGGTCGCTGGGAGTCAAGGGAATTGGGATTAAATCTTTCGTTGGCTTTGTTATATATTGAATTCTCAATGATCAGAAGAAGCTCAGGATCTGCCTGTTCAGATGTCATCGGGATCTGATGTACCGTCAGGATTTGGTATGTCATCAGGATTTGTATGACATCAGTATTTGAAGACAGTCAGCATTAGAGGATTTGTTCTGTCCCTTATAATGTAGAGTAATATCTGTTATATCTGAGAGATAGGACTTTATCTGTTTAGTTTAAGATATGTATCAGTTTCGGTTAGTTTTTGATAATGTATATCTTAGATTAATATTTGTAGCTGTGTAGTATATAAACACAGTTTAGGTCATCACTTAGTGAACAACACTCGAGGATCATTCGACCTAGCAGCTCTCAAGAACATCGGTATTTCTTGAGAGGATTTTATAACAGTTTTTATCATAAATATAAAAGCTGTTATATTTTATTACTTGTTCGAAATATTTATACAATTGTATCCAACCCCCCCCTTGAACAATTGTATCTTTACTGGGAAACAATTGGTATCAGAGCACACTGATAAATTTATAATCAGAAACAATCTAAACATGTCTCTGAACAAGTATGAAAGTATTAAAATTCCCATTCTGAAAAGACTGAATATCCAACATGGAAGGTGAAGATGCTCATGTACCTGGAAGCTACAGATCCAGATTATAGACGTAATCAATGATGGACCCTTCATACCAAAAAACTGGTGCCTGCAACTCCTTCGGTTGCTGAACACTATCAACTGAAGGAGAAGACAGAATGGACACCATAAGAGAAAGTAGTTGTGCTGAAAGATGCAAAGGTAAGAAACATTTTGCATAACAGTCTTAATTCTGTTATGTCAAATAGGGTCATAGCCTACAAGACTGCCAAAGAAATATGGGATGCTTTGAAACTCAATGTCAAGGAACCATGGCCATCAAGAAGAACAAAAGGGATGTTCTGATTCAAAATATGAACACTTTGAGGCCAAGCCTGATGAAAGTCTCACTGATATCTATGACAGATTTCTGACTCTACTCAACAATCTGTCTTTGGTAGGAAAGGTGTATGATCGAGAGGATTCAAACACCAAGTTTTTAAGAGCATTAAGTGAAGAATGGGAGACTCAGACTTCAATCATACGATATCAGTATGATTTGGACGTAATTACTCTGGATGAAGTCTATGGCATGCTAAGAACTCATAATTTGGAGGTTCAGCAAAGGAGAGAGAGGAAAAGCAGCAAAGGGAAATCTGTTGCTTTGAAAGTTAATGATAAAGCTTCCAAAGAAATGTCTGTTGGAGCTGTACGAAAGAAGAACAAATTGCCAGAATTAGATACTGATGATTCATCATCATATCCTGATGATGATACTGATTCTGAAACTGATGAGAATATGACAAATTCTGATGCCATGCAAATGGCTGCATTACTGGTTAAGGGCTTCAGGAGAATGCAATTCAGGAAGTCTAGGAACAACAGCTTCAGGAAGAAGTTCATTAGAGGTGAAAAGAAGTCAATTGGGAGAAAAGATGGAAAGGACTCTAAAGCTGGGAAGCTAGACAGGACAAAGATCAAGTGCTACAACTGTGATGAACCTGGTCACTTTGCCTCAGATGCAAGAAAACAAAGCATGATCATGGGAAGAGCAAAGCCTGATCACTTCAAGCAAGAATTGGGTGGACTCCTCTGACTCTGAAGATGAAAATACATGATATGCACTGATGGACACTCTTGATGATCCTGCTGCTTCTGAGCCTAAGGTATAAACTCCTTTCTTCACTTTTGATACTGAAAATATATCTGAATTGAAATCTATTCTTAAATCTTTGCATGGTAGTTTTAAGAATAAGACTTTAGAACATGATAGACTTATAACTGAAATTAAGACATTGAAATCTAGGAATGATCAGTTAGAGTCTGACTTGATACATCAGATAGATTTGAAGAAAGAATGTAAGAGAGCTAAACATACAGTTAAGAATTCTTGAGGCTAGATACAGTATGTTATAAAAGAATCTAGAGAAGTGAGAGAAAAACCCTTAAAAGCCTGGACTGATTGAGGAAAAAAGGTTCATGAGTATGATCTCAAAGAAAAACTGGAAAGGATGCCTAGGCTATAAGATTGAATTAAGGATGTTGTACACTGAAAATAAAATTTCCCTTAAAAACTCCTGTTAAGGTTTTATTTCATCAGAAGCTGATGAACCCAAATCTACTTTTGAAAAGGGTTCAACATCAGTATCACAAGAGAGAACTGTAAATGATAAAACGCAAAGAAAGAAAAGCAAGGAAACCATTAAGTCTGTTAAGAAAAAAAAAGAACATAGGACTTTTATCAGCAAATTAATTGAAAAAGAAAAATATCTGAGGTTATTGACATAGGACATTTTTACATCAATAATAAATTGAATTTAAAGTGCTTATGTTTATGTATTATCAAGATTTAAAATCTTATATCACTCGGTACCCTTTCTCCTAGTACAAAATTTGTGCAACAATTAAAAATATTGACTAACTAAAATTTATTAAAATTAACAATATTTTTTAAGATAGAAAAACTGGTAAAAAATAACTATCCACACATGTTTTATTTTAAATTTATCCATATTAAACATGTACACGACCAAGCACATTTAAAAGTCCAGTAACTATATGCATGTAAATTTGGCATCAAGTATATAACCGTTTGTGAAATTTTGTATTTTTATGATTATAATTAAAATTTCACTGCTCACTGGTATTGGTAAGTGGTTGTTAAGTAAACATTTAGGTGTGGAAGACAGTTCACCATAATTCATAAATACATAACTGATATTGTATAAATATGGTCTTACTGATCCTCTGTAGTCCATCACTTTACTCTGAACACCAAGTCCGTTAAAAATAATCAAAGATGGTTAAGAATTCTGGGAACAAAAAGGTGTATGGCCGAGAACACAGCTGCAAGAATTTTTCAATTGACACAGGAACTAGGTCACAACAATGATGGGCAAACCATTGAATGGCTTCTCCGTGAAGCTGAGCCTGCTATCAGGCGTTATACAGGTACCGGATCAATGCCTGATGTCCCTGAATCAACTCGGTCCCTGAGTCTCCCCATGTCTCCACCATCCTCCTTTGCACCTGTAAGTGCTACTTCAACCATGAGTATCCCCCTGTCTCCGTTGTCCTCCTTTGCTACTTCAACCATGAGTCTCCCCCTATCTCCCCTGTGCTCCTTTGATACTTCGACCATGAATCTCCCCATGTCTCCACCATCCTCCTTTGCACCCGTATATGCTACTTGGAAGCCGAGTCTCCCCGTGTCTCTACCATCCTCCTTTTCAACTATGAGTCTACCCATGTCTTCACCATCCTCCTTTGCACCAATAAGTGCTACTTCAACCCTCACTGTGACACCTCCTGGTCCTGTCTTGGTGCAAACATTAATGTGTGGCTTGGCATCTTCACATGAATCTTTTGTGGGACCTGCACTGAACCGTCCTATACCTACCATGCTAACGGGGTCAACAATGCGGGTTCCGTCCACAAGGGGAATGGTTGCTCCTACAATGGTTGATCTTGTGCCAGCATATGGATCATACATGGTGCCTCAGCAAAATATTGGAATGGCTCAGTCTGGCATGGGGGTAGTACCCACAACTGTTGTTCCTGAATCTTATATAATGCCACAAGAAAATGCTGGGCTTCCTGAGCTACCTGGCATTGAGTTTGATAATTCAGAGTTCTTTATGTCACTGCTGCAGGGAAATGACGTAGCAAATGAGGGTGGATGGTTCAATGATCAGAATGATCTTCATAATCATTAGATAAGTGATCCTTGAGATGTTATAATTATTATCTCCTAAAAAGATGGTTATGTCACATGTAGAATTTAATCTCTTTTAATTTTTTTTCATTTTTAGTTATCACCCACAAAGGTGATTATGGTCATATCTTAAATTTAGTCTTTTACATTTTATTTTATTTCTCTTTGTTATTTAAGATAATTAATTAAACAACTTTTCAAATTTAATCTTTTAAGATCGGGATAATGATGATCTTGACTTAGGATTTGTTATCATTTCAAACGAGAAAGTTTGTAGCTAATTTTTACAATATTCATGCTTCTTATGGTTCTATCTTAATAATCTTGTTACTTTGCATCAAATTAATGAGATAATTTGACTTTAGAATTACAAGAAGTAAAGGTAATTCTATTTCTGTGAAAGTGAACTTTAGCATAAAAAAAATTAATTTTGGGCATTGTCCAAGTAGTAATTTTAGGTATTTAACTATAAATTTATAATGTATGTTACCAAAGTCATTGTTAGAGTAATTTAACAATTAAATCCAAAATTTTATTAAATGGGTTATTATTGGGGTAAAAAAATAAAGGGATTCAATATATTACAAATTAAATATAATGTAAAAATATTTTCTCTTAGAGTATAGAAAAAATGTTCCAACCTATACCAAAAGTTCACCTACAAGCAAATTGTTAGATGGGAAAAATCTTATAGAACATATGGTTAAATTAAATTTGAGTATCTTGTTTACTTATTTTGAAACAATAGACATTTTATTATTAATATTTGATAAGAAAAGATGCAATATATTTTATTTAAAGTTCTATTTAAAGTGAATTACAATTTAATTATCAAAAAATTATTGGAATGTGAAATATGAAATAAGAAAGTATATAATTATTAATTAAATTTACTAAAATAATATATATCAATAAGTATGGTAATGCCTTCCTCGTCCAAAAAAAATATCAGTTCCAATAAATAATTTAATTTGTTAAATTTTCAAACCAAAAAAATAGAAATAATTTAAATTTAGTTACTTGTGATTTGTAAAAATCGGGAATTGGGGAAGATCGGTGGTGCTACCAATTTGGGATTAATTGAAATAGGTGATTAATCGTAGTAAAAAACGGATGTATTATAATATTAAATTATATTTAATATATTATTATGATTATATTAGTTATTTATTAACAAATATATATTTATTATATCTTAATTTTTATATTTATTCATATTTAAAGGAATATAATAATTTTAATTTTATTAAATAATTATATATACTCCAATACAGAAAAATTCCTAAGGACTAATCGAATTTCAAAAATTAAGGACTAATCGGATTTCAAAAATTGAATCTGTTGGATACCTTGCGGGGGATTAATCGCGAATTAATTGGTTAAATTGGAGATTTTTAGAACACTTCTTGTGATTATTATTTGCTTTTAGTTGAAGAATACTTGAAATATACCTTACACATTATTACACTTTAGTTGTCTTTATAATTATTTACATTTTAACATAAATAAAAAAAATTGTAACATATGATCTCATCAAGAAATAGTGATTGTAATTTATTACAAAAACAATTAATTTAATGCTTGAGTTTTGAAACCTAGCAACCATATGATCTGATTTTATGGGAAAAATTAGAATGAGAAGAAATGATAACCAAAATATATAATTAATTTTGGTAACCTTATATACAAAGGAACCACGTTTAAGGTTTGATGAAGTCAGTGGTCTCTATTTAAGGAATAGTACATAGATAGATATAACAAAGTAAAGTGTTCACTAATAACTGCTATGAAATCTGACAAATGAGATTAGATGGTAGAAACCACAACTACATAGTGCACAGCACTCAAATTTCCGAGCCCCCGACCTGATTAATAATCGGAACATTAATAGAGAGAATATAAATATTATTTTTAACTTTTATTATTATAAAATGATAAATATGTCAGATATTTATTTGACAAAAGAAATTAGAATGGTATTTAAACAATATCTACACATTTGGCATTCGTTATTTACTAATTATTGAGTTTACAATATTAACTAATATTTTAATTCACACTTCTAAACTAATTACAATATGTCATTTTATATTTCACAGTGGGAAAATAAATATGTTAGATTACTTATTACTTTTTACCAATACTTTATATTAGAAATTGGCATGATATTGTGTAAAATTATCAAATTAATGAATTAAAATCATAAAAGGTAAAAAACAATGATTTTTAATTATTTTTTCGACCAGACCGCCTATGACCGCTTAGCCCGCCCTAATTCTGATTTTGACCCGATTTTCAGCAAAAAGGCATAAATCACCACCTAGGTCCGAGTCAGGGCGTTTTACCACCGCGTATGGCATAAGAACCCGCCTAGACGGTCACCTAGACCGATTTTTAGAACATTGGAAGAGACTATCAAACTCCTAAAGCATGATTAAAATTTACATACAATAAAAGCAGATTTAACTTTCAATAAACAAAATGAATTAAGAATAAAATCCAAATTATTATTATTTTTGTAGCAATTAATTATACATAATCATAACAAAATTCTTATAGTAATGACTTTAACTAAAAAAATAACATGACAGTATTAGTTTTTATTTTTATTTGTCACCACTATTTAGAAACTTTTATGTTAAACCATTAAATTGTATTTTAGAAAACTAGATTTTTTTAAAAATACTTTATATTTTTAATCCTCTAAATATTTTTTGAAATATTAGCCGGGTGAAAAACCAAAATACCCACCATTTGGGGGCTTAGTACCCAAAATACCATTTGGCGGGACGCAGTGTCCAAATTACCTGTTGAATACGCATGTCCAAATGCGAATTTCGTTTTTTTTAAAATTTATAAAGGATACACATATGTGAAATGCGTATTCATTTTTTTGTTTTTAGGGAATACGCATGTGTGAAATGTGTATTTCTTGTTTTTCAAAAAGTGAGTACGCATAGCCCACATGCGTGTCCTTTACAAAAAACTGAAGGTTGTATACGCAGTAATGTAAAGCGTAATCTGTCGGTATTTTGGGCAGTCCGCGCGCATCTGGGTATTTTTGGCAGTTGGGGCTGGAAAATGGGGTATTTTGGACATTCTTTCAAATTAGCCTACAAGCATAAATAATATTGAATTAATTAAACCTAATATGTTACATTTGTAGCCAAGGCCCTGAGAAACTTCTCTAACATTTGTTGCCAATGGCTAACTAATGTTGTGCTTATCTTGGAGCAGAAAAATGACTAGTAATCCTATAATATATGAAGTTTAGAATTAAGTAAACTTCCACTATTATTATTATTATTATTATTATTATAATTATTATCATTATCATTATCATTATAATTCTTGTTGTTGTTGTTTTTATTATTGTTGTTATTATTAATAAATTTTATTATTATTATTATTATTATTATTATTATTGTTGTTGTTATTCTTATATGAGTATATGTGATTAATTTCAAACTTATATTGATCTTAAATGTACATTGGATTTTCTTATCATGTTCGTATTTATAAATAAAAATATCAACATAAGTTAATTAAAAAATAAGTGAAAAAATAATTCATATATAATCATGTGAAATAAGAAGTAAAAATTCATATTTACGCACAATTTTATAGAAATCTGTATATATTATGCTTTTTGGTACATATATATTCGAATTCACACACATACACTAAATACAATATTTACCCATAAATATATTATTCTATACATTTTGTATGGTGTAATCAAAGTGAAAAGAGCAATATTCAGCTAAATTTTCATATTTCCTATATTACACACTCAAGAAAAGTTATCAATTAATCATATAGTGTCATTAAGATAAAAATAAAAAGTACTACTATTTTTAAATAGGCTTAATAAAGCTAAAATAATAGCGTTGTATCTTTAAACTTCCTTTAACTTTATATTGTTACGGAGAAACATTGGCTAAATTTGATCAAAATGTTTTGGTCATATTTAAGCAAAAATGACCGTCAATGGTCAAATTAAGTTAAATATGACTGAATTGCATCGGTCATTATTAGGATGGTCAGATTTAGCTAAAATGTCAAATTTAATTAAATTTGACGTACTAGGCCGGTCAAATTTAGCTAAATAGGTCAATTTAGTTAAATTTGACGGACTAAATATGATTGCTCAATTTTTCAATTTTGATAGACTAAAATTGACTTCGAACAGTCAATTTTATATTTTGACTTTTGTCATCAAAAATTTCGATAAAAATTGAATTTCCCGCCTGTTGTTACAAATGTGTCGGCTAATGAGTTAAAATCAATCAATTTTATAAATTTGACTAGGTTACTTTTGGTCAAAATTATAATATGACTCCATTTGAGTTGGTCGAGTTTATAAAAGCGATAAATTTTGATCAAATTTAAAGTACGAAATATGATTACTATTAAAAAAATAAAAAGTTCCTTCCTTCTGAAAAATGTGCAAGTACTTTTTTTTAAATTCACTAAAAAAATTTCATACATAGTAGACACAAAGGTTCTCTAGCATATTGTAAAATTTTACTCTTAACTAATTATTTGTTTATCAGGTGTTCTACAAAGATAAACCATAGTAAATTTTTATTGAATAATTATTTGTGTTAAATTTGTGACGTAGCTTTGAAGCTAATTTACTAAGTCTATATCTTCAAGGCAATAAACAACTTTCCTGGTGTTCTATTAGGTGTTTTACAGAGATAGACATATAAATGTGTCACACCATAGTTCTTCCATTTTCTTTGAGACCTCTTTCCTGAAGGAGGAAACTGCATATCCTCACAAAGACTCCATACTAGCGATCCTAAATAACAACATGTAACTGAATGTGCTTCAGTTCTTCCAAACTTTATAATCATTCTCAACGGTTTATCTGGTTCCAAGAAATACCGATAAGTGCCATAAAAACTAGTTTTACCACCATGCTTTAGTTGATTGGCTTTTTACTTGTCCCATACAAATATGACATTCATCAAACTAAGTCATCACAGCTCTCACAAGTCGCATATATATGGCCATGGTCTCATCTCTCGCCTCAAATTCTCCATTGACCTGGGACACCATAAGTTTCGAGTCTCCACAGACCTTCAAGTTTTTAACCCTCAAGGTTCCAGCTAAGCCAAGTCCTGTAATGTGGACTTCATATTCCGCCTTATTATTTGTGGAAGGAAAATCTTACTTTATATTATACTCAATCAAGACACCAACGAGGCTTTGTAAAATCATCCCAGCTCCACTTGAATTTTTTCAATACCCCATTAAATAGAGCACTCAGAACTCTTTGTTCTCAACTATCTTTTCTCCATCTTGGCCATCCATGCCTTGAGTTATATCTTCTTGCCCCCGACTTCTTGGTTGTCGATAGTACATTCAACCACGAAGTCAGTCAAGACCTGAGCTATGATCGATGTTCTAGGCTTATACTTAATGTCAAATTCTTCAAGCTCTATGGCCCATTTGATCAGCCTTCCACTGACCTTAGAACTATGGATGATGTTTCTCAAAGGCTTATTTTTTAACACTTCGATTTTATGTGCTTGGAAGTAGGGACGTAACTTTCTTAAAGTCATGACCAAGGTCAAAGCAAACTTTACTATAGTTAAATAGTTCAACTCAGCTGCGTGTAGAATCTTATTGACATAATAGATATGTTTATGGGTTTTGGCTTCCTTTTTTACCAATACAACGCTCAAGGCTCTTTCAAAAATAACCAAGTACAAATACAGAGTTTCATTCTGAACTGGTTTGGCCAACAACGGGGCTTGAACCTTGTATTTCTTTAATTCCTTAAACGACATCTGATATTCATCGGTCCAGGAAAAATCTTTTACTTTCTTTAAAGATTTGAAGAATGGCTGGCACTTGTCTCCGGACTTGGAGATGAACCGTCCCAAAGCAGTAATCATTTCATTGTGTTTCTGAATGTCCTTTACAGAGCGTGGATGTTCCATATCCAGGATGGCCTTTATCATGTTAGGATTGGCCTCAATTCCCCTCTAGGAGACCATTAATCCTAAAAACTTTCCAGATCCTACACCAAAAGGACACCTGGCGAAATTCAACATCATCTTGTGATATCCCAAAACCTCAAAAGTTTTCCTCAAATGGGCTATATGATCAACCTTTAGAAGGCTCTTGACTAACATGTCATCTTCGTAGACCTCCATGATCTTTCCAATAAGATCCTTAAAAATCTTATTCACCAACCATTGGTAAGTGGCTCCTGCATTCTTGAGACCAAATGTCATAATCAAGATAATAAAAAAATACCAAAGTTGGTGATGAATAATACCTTTTGGATTGTCATTTTTATGCATTTTGATTTGATTATAGCCGCTCAATCCATCCATGAAACTCAGCATCTCATGCCCCTCTAGTGGAATCTATCAAAGTGTCTATCTGTGGGAAAGGAAAATTATCCTTTGGACATGCATCGTTCAGGTTAGTGAAGTCAACATACATCCTCCACTTTCCATTAGCTTTTTTCACCATCACCGGATTAGCCAATCATTCCATGAATTGTATTTCCTCATTGAACCCAACCTCTAAGAGCTTTTTTACCTTATGTTTTATGGCCTCTTTTCTTTTCAAAGCAAAACTCATTTTCTTTTGCTTTACTGTATTTCGGTTAGGGTCGATATTTAGCTTATGAGTTATCAATTCAAAACAATACTCGGCATATCAACTGCTGACCACGCAAAAATGTCATTGTTCTCTTGTCAGAACTTTATCAACGTCAGGGGTTCCTTTAAAGAAGCTCCAATAAAAGTCATCTTTTTTGGGTCGCTGGGAGTCAAGGGAATTGGGATTAAATCTTTTGTTGGCTTTGTTATATATTGAATTTTCAATGATCAGAAGAAGCTCAGGATCTGGCTGTTCAGATGTCATCGGGATCTGATGTACCGTCAGGATTTGGTATGTCATCAGGATTTGTATGACATCAGTATTTGAAGACAGTCAGCATTAGAGGATTTGTTTTGTTCCTTATAATGGGGAGCAGATATCTGTTACGTCTGAGAGATAGGACTTTATCTGTTTAGTTTAAGATATGTATCAGTTTCGGTTAGTTTTTGATAATGTATATCTTAGATTAATCTGTTGTAGCTGTGTAGTATATAAACACGGTTTAGGTCATCACATAGTGAACAACACTCGAGGATCATTCGACCTAGCAGCTCTCAAGAACATCGGTATTTCTTGAGAGAATTTTGTAACAGTTTTTATCATAAATATAAAAAGCTGTTATATTTTATTACTTGTTCGAAATATTTATACAATTGTATCCAACCCCCCCTGAACAATTGTATCTTTACTGGGAAACAATTGGTATCAGAGCACACTGATAAATTTATAATCAGAAATGATCTAAACATTTCTCTGAACAAGTATGAAAGTATTAAAATTCCCATTCTGAAAAAGACTGAATATCCAACATGGAAGGTGAAGATGCTCATGTACCTGGAAGCTACAGATCCAGATTATCTAGACGTAATCAATGATTGACCCTTCACGCCAACAAAACTGGTGCTTGCAACTCCTTCGGTTGCTGAACACTATCAACTGAATGAGAAGATAGAATGGACACCAGAAGAGAAAGTAGTTGTGTTGAAAGATGCAAAGGTGATAAACATTTTGCATAACAGTCTTAATTCTGTGATGTCAAATAGGATCATAGCCTACAAGACTGCCAAAGAAATATGGGATGCTTTTGAAACTCAATGTCAAGGAACCATGGCCATCAAGAAGAACAGAAGGGATATTCTGATTCAAGAATATGAACACTTTGAGGCCAAGCCTGATGAAAGTCTCACTGATATCTATGACAGATTTCTGACTCTACTCAATAATCTGTCTTTGGTAGGAAAGGTGTATGATCGAGAGGATTTAAACACCAACTTTTTAAGAGCATTAAGTGAAGAATGGGAGACTCAGACTTCAATCATACGATATCAGTATGATTTGGACGTAATTACTCTGGATGAAGTCTATGGCATGGTAAGAACTCATAATTTGGAGGTTCAACAAAGGAGAGAGAGGAAAAGCAGCAAAGGGAAATCTGTTGCTTTGAAAGTTAATGATAAAGCTTCAAAAGAAAAGTCTGTTGGAGCTGTACGAAAGAAGAACAAATTGCCAGAATTAGATACTGATGATTCATCATCATTTCCAGATGATGATACTGATTTTGAAACTGATGAGAACATGACAAATTCTGATGTCATGCAAATGGCTGCATTACTGGTTAAGGGCTTCAGGAGAATGCAATTCAGGAAGTCTAGGAACAACAGAAGCTTCAGGAAGAAGTTCATTGGAGGTGAAAAGAAGTCAATTGGGAGAAAAGATGGAAAGGACTCTAAAGCTGGGAAGCTAGACAGGACAAAGATCAAGTGTTACAACTGTGCTGAACCTGGTCACTTTGCCTCAGAGTGCAAGAAAACAAAGAATGATCAAAGGAAGAGCAAAGCCCTGATCACTTCAAGCAAGAATTGGGTGGACTCCTCTGACTCTGAAGATGAAAATACATGATATGCACTGATGGACAGTCTTGATGATCCTGCTGCTTCTGAGCCTAAGGTACAAACTTCTTTCTTCACTTTTGATACTGAAAATATATCTGAATTGAAATCTATTCTTAAATCTTTGCATGGTAGTTTTAAGAATAAGACTTTAGAAAATGATAGACTTATAACTGAAATTAAGACATTAAAATCTAGGAATGATCAGTTAGAGTCTGACTTGATACATACAGTTAAGATTCTTGAGGCTAGATACATTATGTTAGAAAAGAATCTGGAGAATGAGAGAAAAACCCTTAAAGCCTGGACTGATTCAGGAAAAAAGGTTCATGAGATGATCTCAAAGAAAAACTGGAAAGAATGCCTAGGCTATAAAGATGGAATTAAGGATGTTGACACTGAAAATAAAATTTCCCTTAAAACTCCTGTTAAGTTTATTTAATCAGAAGCTGATGAACCCAAATCTACTTTTGAAAAGGGTTCAACATCAGTATCACAAGAAGAACTGGTAAATGATAAAACTCAAAGAAAGAAAAGCAAGGAAACCATTAAGTCTGTTAAGAAAAAAAAAGAACATAGGACTTTTGTCAGCAAATTAATTGAAAAAGAAAATATATGAGGTTATTGACAAACCTCAAGCAAAAAGTCCTAAGAGAAACAGGAATGGTAAGCAAGGTATTTCTAAGGATTCAATTTACAAGGTTATTCCCAATGCTCCTAGGAAAACTTGTTTTAACTGTGGAGATAGTAATTATCTTGCTATTGATTACAGGAGGAATAAGAAAAGGAAAACTGCTATTCCTGAGTCTGATGTTAGGGGTAGATCAGTATTTTATAAACCATAAAATCCTTGTTTTCATTGTGATAGTAGTTGGCATTTGATTTATACTTGTAGTTCTTATCACAAGTTCTATCACAATTACTATGAACATTTGCCTAAGTTTAATAAAGTTGCTTGTGTGATTAATTCTGTTGGTTTTACTAAACTTGCTTCTGACAAGACAAATCCTGACAAAGGAAAGACTGTCAAAAGTACTCCTGACACACAAAGGCTTAAGTTGTCCAAAAAGAGGGCCCAACAAGTGTGGGTCCTTAAAAGTCCTTCTAATTGATTATTCTTTTGATTACAGGGTAACAAGAAAAATACACTTATCTTGGATAGTGGATTTTCAGGACACATGACTGGAAATAAATCCCTGCTGTCAGAATTTGAGAAGAAGGCTGGCCCAGATGTATCTTATAGAGATGGAAATGTAGGACATACTCTGGGATATGGCAACTTGATAATTGGAAAGGTAGCAATAGAGAATGTAGTTCTAGTGGAAGGACTGAAGCATAATCTTCTGAGCATCAGTCAAATCACTAACAAAGGTTATCATGTTATATACTAAGACTCACACTACGAAGTTGTTCATAACAAGTCAAAGAAAATTGTCTTGATAGGATACAGACATGGTAATATTTATGAAGCAAGGCTACATGAAAGTCTTAAAAAGGAAGTTACTTGCCTTATCTCTAAGGCATCAGTAGATCAGAGCTGGAACTAGAATAAGAAGCTCTCACATCTCAATTTCAACTCAATCAATGAACTTGCCAAGAAGGAGCTTGTAAGAGGATTGCCAAACATGCTATACTCAAGTGATGGTCTTTGTGATGCTTGCCAAAAGTCTAAACAAAGAAGAGTATCTTTCAAAACCAAAACAGAATTCTCTATCTCTGAGCTATATCATATGTTGCACCTGGACCTTTTTGGACTAGTAAATATAATGTCCATCAACAAGAAAAGGTACACACTTGTTATTGTTGATGATTTCACTAGATATACATGGGTCTATTTTCTACATAGGAAAGATGAAGCTCCAGAAATTCTTCTGGATCACATAAGGCAAATTGAAAATGGATCTACCCACAAAGTGAAAATCCTGAGAAGTGAGAATGGCACTGAATTCAAAAACTCAAAGATAAAGGAATTCTGTAAGTACAAATGCATAGAGCAACAATTGTCAACTCCCGGTACACCTCAACAAAATGGTGTTGTTGAGAGGAAAAACAGAACCTAATTGAAGCTGGTAGAACTCTGCTAGAAGAAGCAAAACTACCCACTTACTTCTGGGCTGAAGCAGTAAACACAGCATGTTATACTCAGAATGTCACTCTGATAAATAGACATGGTGTTAATCCTTATCAAATGCTAAAAGAAAAGAAGCTCAGCCTCAAACATTTTCATTTATTTGGATGTAAGAAATGCTAAAAGAAATGATAAATAGAATGTCACTTGAAGGTTTTTTATTTATGAGACACACTGTTGTGCTAATAGCATCTGGCCAAAACATCTGGACGATTTCAGTGTTTATGGTTCTGATTTTGATGTATGTCTGCATAATCTCTCTAAAGTGCTTAAACGTTGTGAAGAGGTTAATTTGGTTTTGAATTGGAAATAGTGCCACTTCATGGTCAATGAATGAGTGGTACTTGGTCATCTTATTTCTGAACCTGGCATCCAAGTTGATAAAGCAAATTTTGAGGTGATTGAAAAACTCCCTCCTCATGTTAATGTCAAGGGAGTTAGGAGTTTCTTAGGTCATGCGGGGTTTTATCGTCATTTTATCAAAGATTTTTCAAAAATTACAAAACCCCTCACTCAATTGTTGTTTGGGTTAAGTATCACTTTGGTCACTGAAGTGAGTGGCATGTATCAAAAGGTTCACTGTAGTAATCGGGGTATCAGTTGTACCACTATAGTGGTTAGTAATGACAGTCCGTCATAGTTGACCTGTTGACTTGACGGAAAACGTAACGATTGCGTCGTGGAAGCATACGTGGACACACGTGGACACACGTGGACATACGTGAACACACAGAAGTTGTATTTGTTGAAAAAATAGGAAAATTATATTTGTTTAATAGATTTATACTGATATATATGAAAATATCGGGTCAAATCCCTCATTTTAACACGGGTGGGTAGCGAATTGGGGAAGGGGCGAAAAACCCTAATTTCTTGAAGAGGTGAATTTTAATCCAAGGTCGACTGATGTAAACGAAGCACGACTGTGAGGTATGAAACCCTAATTTCATTTCGATGATATTGTACATGAATAAGTTTAATTGAACTTTAATTTTATTTTGATTCAACATATGTTTTGTATATTATTTGATTGAATTTGGAATACTTGTTTTGTTGTGATTTGTGTTTCAGTATGTCTTCTTTCGTGACAACAGTGAAGATGTTAAGGATATGTGCTTGAGGGGAAATCAGTCAAGAGGCCTTGAAGATGCTGTTAGAGGTCCACTGGGTAATGTTGCTGTCTTTGAACCAATACCCCCTCACACTCCTTTCATGCCAGTTGGGTCAAGAACTTCTGCAAGTGCTGTAACCACATCTCAAGCACCAGCAACCTCTTCTAAGACTTCAAAGTCTTCTGCACCATCTGAAGCACCACCAAGGAGGAGTGCAAGGATGCTGATGAAAGGAAAATTCAACTTCAAAAATTCTGAAGATGAACCTGTCTTTCTAGGGGAGGATTAGAAGCTACTATGTTTATGCTTTCTATGTTTTAGACTTTTGTGTTATGTTCTAACTAATTTGCTTTTGCTATGTGGATCATTGTAGTACTTTTGTTAAGTTCCGGTGGTTGAAACATTTGCTATTGCTATGGTTGTTGAAACTTTTGGTACTTTTGTTAGACTTTTGTTTAATGTTCTAAATCATCAACTTTTGTCTGTCTGTTTTTTGGTAAAATTCAGTTGAGGAGACTTTATCATTACAAGTTAAAAACACTCAGTTACATTCATTACATCTAACAACCATAAACCTTACATAACATCCACTACATTCATTACATTCAAGCAGTCTCACAGAAGAGCAAAGCCAACAATACAACACTCACAAACATTAATATCTTCAACTTTTTTGACAGCTTCTTCATTTGATATTGACCAGCAACAATTAACTCAAGCAAATCATTATTCTCAAATTGCAAAGCACTCTTTTCCTCTGTCTTTTTACCAAGATCTTCTTCAACAAGTCTCATCTTCTCCTCCAAAAATATTCTTCTATGATTCAACTCCGTAATCACAGATTTGGCTCTTCCAGTAAAGTCTGCATCATACCATTCGAAAAATTCACAACCTCCGGACGCCTATATTGAAGAATATTAGTTCATTTTTTTGAATATTTCCTTAATGAAAATCAACCCATACATAGCTAGATGAAAATAAACTGAACACAAATTTTACCTTCGGTTTGGAACACGTAAAAAAACGCCTCCCAGGATTATTCAAAGACCAACAGGTATAAATTCGAGCTCTTATCCCACAATGACAACTTCTGTGCTCCCAATTTTTAACAGAATCGCAAGAAAAACTACCACTACTTTTGGCTATGGGACTTTCAATTGTCGCCATGTTGAGATGCTATATGTACAAATAATTGAATTCTACAAACTCTTCTCTCAATTTGGGGAAAAAACAAGAACCCTAATATATATAGAGACTGTAAGTCTGTAATTACAATACTATATAGCCGTTATGAATGCCACGTAACCTACAACTATCCGTTACAATACACGTAAGAGGCCTATGTCACTGTTTTCCGTCAAGTCAACAGGTCAACTATGACGGACTGTCATTACTAACCACTATAGTGGTACAACTGATATCCCGATTACTACAGTGAACCTTTTGATACATGCCACTCACTTCAGTGACCAAAGTGATACTTAACCCATTATTGTTTAAGGATGCCACTTTTGTCTTTATTGATGCTTGTTTGGAGTCCTTTTACAGGATTAAGGAAGCTTTGATAACTGCAACTATCATACAACCTCCAGATTGGAATCTTTCCTTCGAAATCATTTGTGATGCAAGTGATTATGCTATTGGAGAAGTTCTCGGTCAGAGGAAAGACAAGGTATTGCACGCTATCTACTATGCAAGTAAAACCTTGGATGAAGCTCAGGGGAACTATGCTACTACTGAGAAGGAGCTTCTAGTTGTGGTCTATGCTCTTGACAAGTTTCGTGCTTATCTAATTTGTTCCAAAGTCATTGTTCACACAGATCATTCTGCACTTAAATATCTAGGAAAACAATCAGCGTGCTATGGAAGTCGATAAGGATTACACGTCCGAGGATGAGGCCTCCGATGATGAGGACTTTGATGATGGCGGCGGTGATAGCAGTGGATCGTCTGATGTTGATTTGTCGGATTAGTTTACATTGATCGGTTTTATGACTATTGTAATTTGCTACTTTGATGGTTATGGGATGTAAATTTAATACGTTGTTATGGTTTGATACTTTGTCGGTTATTTAAGATTGCTTATTATGTAATGATATGGTTTAATCCTCCGGTTATCGGAGTTTGTAAATGATTTCGTTGGATTTAATTACTATTGTTTAATCATTAAATTTACTAGTTTGGTGGAATGATTTTGAGTAGTATAAGTTATTTATTGGATTGGATATTTGGTTGTGAATATTGTTTGATTGTGAATATTGTTTGGTTGTTTGGTTGTTTGATTTGGTTTTGTATAGGGACTGCAGAAAAACCTTCAATTTTTTTTAAAATCAGACCTTAAAACCGACCGTCAATAGGCATAATCGACCATTTTTGACCATTACAAAACCTAGAAAACCGAATATGACATTTAGGACGGTCGGTTATGACATTTAAGTTAGCTTCTCATATAAAACTAACCGATGTGCACACTTTGACCACGGTCGGTCATGAGTTTCAGTCAACTTTTTAAAAACAAACATAACCTACGGTTGGTTATGACTTAGTGATGTGGCAACACGTGTACACAGTGACCCCACATTTTAATAAAATGCCCATGCAGTTAACCGACCACTATGTTGGTCGGTTATGAGGGTTAAACCTGACCAAAAGTCAGAGGACATAACATATTAAAACGTCCAGCAAGTATATGCATGTAAATTTGGAGTCAAATATACACTTTGTGAAATTTTGTACTTTTGTATGATTGTAATTAAGGTCTTATTACCGCTGACTAGTAAGTGGTTGTTAAGTAAAGTTTCATTTTATTTTTTGAAAGTTAAATCTACTTTTATTGTTATCTAAATTTGAATCATGTTTTAAGAGGAGATAAATTTGATAGCCTCTTCCATACATTTTTACATCAATAATAAATTGAATTTAAAGTGCTTATGTTTATGTATTATCTAAGATTTAAAATCTTATATCACTCGGTACCCTTTCTCCTAGTACCAAATCTGTGCAACAAATAAAAAATATTGACTAATTAAAATTTATTAAAATTAACAATATTTTTTTTAAGATAGAAAAACTGGTAAAAAATAACTATCCACACATGTTTTATTTTAAATTTATCCATATTAAACATGTACACGACAGAGCACATTTAAAAGTCCAGTAACTATATGCATGTAAATTTGGCATCAAGTATATAACAGTTTGTGAAATTTTGTACTTTTATATGATTATAATTAAAATCTCACTGCTCACTAGTATTGGTAAGTGGTTGTTAAGTAAACATCTAGGTGTGGAAGACAGTTCACCATAATTCATAAATACAAAACTGATATTGTATAAATATGGTGTTACTGATCTGTAGTCCATCACTTTACTCTGAACACCAAGTCCGTTAATAATAATCAAAGATGGTTAAGAATTCTGGGCACAAAAAGGTGTATGGCCGAGAACCCAGAGTCAGACTTCCAATAATAACAGCTGCAAGAATTTTTCAATTGACACAGGAACTAGGTCACAACAATGATGGGCAAACCATTGAATGGCTTCTCCGTGAAGCTGAGCCTGCTATCAGGCGTTATACAGGTACCGGATCAATGCCTGATGTCCCTGAATCAACTCGGTCCCTGAGTCTCCCCATGTCTCCACCATCCTCCTTTGCACCTGTAAGTGCTACTTCAACCATGAGTATCCCCCTGTCTCCGTTGTCCTCCTTTGCTACTTCAACCATGAGTCTCCCCCTATCTCCCCTGTGCTCCTTTGATACTTCGACCATGAATCTCCCCATGTCTCCACCATCCTCCTTTGCACCCGTAAATGCTACTTGGAAGCCGAGTCTCCCCGTGTCTCTACCATCCTCCTTTTCAACTATGAGTCTACCCATGTCTTCACCATCCTCCTTTGCACCAATAAGTGCTACTTCAACCCTCACTGTGACACCTCCTGGCCCTGTCTTGGTGCAAACATTAATGCGTGGCTTGGCATCTTCACATGAATCTTTTGTGGGACCTGCACTGAACCGTCCTATACCTACCATGCTAACGGGGTCAACAATGCGGGTTCCGTCCACAAGGGGAATGGTTTCTCCTACAATGGTTGATCTTGTGCCAGCATATGGATCATACATGGTGCCTCAGCAAAATATTGGAATGGCTCAGTCTGGCATGGGGGTAGTACCCACAACTGTTGTTCCTGAATCTTATATAATGCCACAAGAAAATGCTGGGCTTCCTGAGCTACCTGGCATTGAGTTTGATAATTCAGAGTTCTTTATGTCACTGCTGCAGGGAAATGACGTAGCAAATGAGGGTGGATGGTTCAATGATCAGAATGATCTTCATAATCATTAGATAAGTGATCCTTGAGATGTTATAATTATTTATCTCCTAAAACGATGGTTATGTCACATGTAGAATTTAATCTCTTTTAATTTTTTTTCATTTTTAGTTATCACCCACAAAGGTGATTATGTCATATCTTAAATTTAGTCTTTTACATTTTATTTTATTTTCTCTTTGTTATTTAAGATAATTAATCAAACAACTTTTCAAATTTAATCTTTTAAGATAGGGATAATGATGATCTTGATTTGCAATTCTTAGGATTTGTTATCATTTCAAACCAGAAAGTTTGTAGCTAATTTTTACAATATTCATGTTTCTTACCTTCTATCTTAATAATCTTGTTAACTTTGCATCTAAATTAATGAGATAATTTGACTTTAGAATTACAAGAAGTAAAGGTAATTCTATTTCTCTGAAAGTGAACTTTAGCATAAAAAAAAATTAATTTTGGGAATTGTCCAAGTAGTAATTTTAGGTATTTAACTATAAATTTATAATGTATGTTACCAAAGTCATTGTTAGAGTAATTTAACAATTAAATCCAAAATTTTATTAAATGAGTTATTATTGGGGTAAAAAAACAAAGGGATTCAATATATTACAAATTAAATATAATGTAAAAATATTTTCTCTTAGAGTATAGAAAAAATGTTCCAACCTATACCAAAAGTTCACCTACAAGCAAATTGTTAGATGGGAAAAATCTTATAGAACATATGGTTAAATTAAATTTGAGTATCTTGTTTACTTATTTTGAAACAATAAACATTTTATTATTGATATTTGATAAGAAAAGATGCAATATATTTTATTTAAAGTTCTATTTAAAGTGAATTACAATTTAATTATCAAAAAATTATTGGAATGTGAAATATGAAATAAGAAAGTATATAATATTTTCAATTAAATTTACTAAAATAATATATATCAATAAGTATTTTCAATGCCTTCCTCGGTCCAAAAACAAATATCAGTTCCAATAAATAATTTAATTTGTTAAATTTTCAAACCAAAAAAATAGAAATAATTTAAATTTAGTTACTCGTGATTTGTAAAAATCGGGAATCGGGGAAGATCGGTGGTGCTACCAATTTGGGATTAATTGAAACAGGAGATTAATCGTAGTAAAAAACGGATGTATTATAATATTAAATTATATTTAATATATTATTATAATTATATTAGTTATTTAGTAACAAATATATATTTATTATATCTTAATTTTTATATTTATTCATATTTAAATGAATATAATAATTTTAATTTTATTAAATAATTATATATACTCCAATACAGAAAAATTTCTAAGGAGTAATCGGATTTCAAAAATTGAATCTGTTGGATACCTTGCGGGGGATTAATCGCGAATTAATTGGTTAAATTGGAGATTTTTAGAACACTTCTTGTGATTATTATTTGCTTTTAGTTGAAGAATACTTGAAATATACCTTATACATTATTACACTTTAGTTGTCTTTATAATTATTTACATTTTAACATAAATAAAAAAAATTGTAACATATGATCTCATCAAGAAATAGTGATCGTAATTTTATTACAAAAACAATTAATTTAATGCTTGAGTTTGAAACCTAGCAACCATATGATCTGATTTTATGGGAAAAATTATAAGGGAAGAAATGATAACCAAAATATATAATTAATTTTGGTAACCTTATATACAAAAGGAACCACGTTTAAGGTTTGATAAAGTCAGTGGTCTCTATTTAAGGAATAGTACATAGATAGATATAACAAAAGTAAAGTGTTCACTAATAACTGCTATGAAATCTATGAAATCTGACAATTTAGATTAGATAATAGAAACCACAACTATGTAGTGCACAGCACTCAAATTTCCGAGCCCCTAAAAATTAATGAGAGCCATTAATTGGAACATTAATCGAACTGATTAATCGGACTGATTAATCGGAACATTAATAGGGAGAATATAAATATTATTTTTAACTTTTATTATTATAAAATGATAAATATGTCAGATATTTATTTGACAAAAGAAATTAGAATGGTATTAAACAATATCTACACATTTGACATTCGTTATTTACTAATTATTGAATTTACAATATTAACTAATATTTTAATTCACACTTCTAAGCTAATTATAATATGTCATTTTATATTTCAAGTGGGAAAATAAATATGTTAGATTACTTATTACTTTTTACCAATACTTTATATTAGAAATTGGCATGATATTGTGTAAAATTATCAAATTAATGAATTAAAATCATAAAAAGGTAAAAAACAATGATTTTTAATTATTTTTCGACCAGGCCGCCTATGACCGCTTAGCGCGCCTAATTCTGATTTTGACCCGATTTTCAGCAAAAAGGCATAAATCACCACCTAGGTCCGAGTCAGCGTAAGGCATAAGAACAGCCTAGCGGTCACCTAAACCGATTTTTAGAACATTGGAAGAGACTATCAAACTCCTAAAGCATGATTAAAATTTACATACAATAAAAGCAGATTTAACTTTCAATAAACAAAATGAATTAAGAATAAAATCCAAATTATTATTATTTTTATAGCAATCAATTATACATAATCATAACAAAATTCTTATAGTAATGACTATAACTAAAAAAATAACATGACAGTATTAGTTTTTATTTTTATTTGTCACCACTATTTATAAACTTTTATGTTGAATCATTAAATTGTATTTTAGAAAACTAGATTTTTTAAAAAATACTTCTTATTTTTAATCCTCTAAATATTTTTGAAATATTAGCCGGGTGAAAAACCAAAATACCCACCATTTGGGGGCTTAGTACCCAAAATACCATTTGGCGGGACGGAGTGTCTAAATTACCTGTTGAATACGCATGTCCAACATGCGAATTTCATTTTTTTAAAATTTATAAAGGATACACATATGTGAAATGCGAAATGCGTATTCATTTTTTTGTTTTTAAGGAATACGCATGTGTGAAATGTGTATTCCTTGTTTTTCAAAAAAGTGAGTACGCATAGCCCACATGAGTGTCCTTTACAAAAAAACTGAAGGTTGTATACGCAGTAATGTAAAGCGTAATCTATCGGTATTTTGGGCAGTCCGCGCGCATCTGGGTATTTTTGGCAGTTGGGGCTGGAGAATGGGGTATTCTGGACATTCTTTCAAATTAGCCTACAAGCATAAATAATATTGAATTAATTAAACCTAATATGTTACATTTGTAGCCAAGGCCCAGAGAAACTTCTCTAACATTTGTTGCCAATGGCTAACTAATGTTGTGCTTATCTTGGAGCAGAAAAATGACTAGTAATCCTATAATATACGAAGTTTAGAATTAAGAAAATTTCCATTATTATTATTATTATTATTATTATTATTATTATTATTATTATTATTATTATTATCATTATCATTATCATTATCATTATAATTCTTGTTGTTGTTATTTTTATTGTTGTTGTTATTATTAATAAATGTTATTATTATTATTATTATTATTATTATTATTATTGTTATTCTTATATGAGTATATGTGATTAATTTCAAACCTATATTGATCTTAAATGTACATTGTATTTTTTTATCATGTCCGCATTTATAAAATAAAAATATCAACATAAGTTAATTGTAAAATAAGTGAAAAAATAATTCATATATATAATCATGTGAAATAAGAAGTAAAAATTCATATTTACGCACAATTTTATAGAAATCTGTATATATATTATGCTTTTTGTACATATATATTCGAATTCACACACATACACTAAATACAATATTTACTTATAAATATATTATTCTATACATTTTGTATGGTGTAATCAAAGTGAAAAGAGCAATATTCAACTAAATTTTCATATTTCCTATATTAACACTCAAGAAAAGTTATCAATTAATCATATAGTGTCATTAAGATAAAAATAAAAAGTACTACTATTTTTAAATAGGCTTAATAAAGCTAAAATAATAGCGTTGTATCTTTAAACTTCCTTTAACTTTTATATTGTTACGGAGAAACATTGGCTAAATTTGATCAAAATGTTTTGGTCATATTTAAGCAAAAATGACCGCCAATGGTCAAATTAAGTTAAATATGACTGAATTGCATCGGTCATTATTAGGATGGTCAAATTTAGCTAAAAAGGTCAAATTTAATTAAATTTGACATACTAGGCCGGTCAAATTTAGCTAAATAGGTCAAATTTAGTTAAATTTGACGGACTAAATATGATTGCTCAATTTTTCAATTTTTATAGACTAAAATTGACTTCGAACAGTCAATTTTATATTTTGACTTTTGTCATCAAAAATTTCGATAAAAATTGAATTTCCCGCCTGTTGTTACAAATGTGTCGGCCAACGAGTTAAAATCAATCAATTTTATAAATTTGACTAGGTTACTTTTGGTCAAAATTATAAATATGACTCCATTTGAGTTGGTCGAGTTTATAAAAGCGAAAAATTTTGATCAAATTTATAGTACAAAATATCATTACTATTAAAAAAATAAAAAGTTCCTTGCTTCTGAAAAATGTGCAAGTACTTTTTTTTAAATTCACTAAAAAAATTTCATACATAGTAGACACAAAGGTTCTCTAGCATATTGTAAAATTTTACTCTTAACTAATTATTTATTTATCAGGTGTTCTACAAAGATAAACATAGTAAATTTATATTGAATAATTATTTGTGTTAAATTTGTGACGTAACTTTGAAGCTAATTTACTAAGTCTATATCTTCAAGGCAATAAACAACTTTCCTGGTGTTCTATTAGGTGTTTTACAGAGATAGACATATAAATGTGTCACACCATAGTTCTTCCATTTTCTTTGAGACGTCTTTCCTGAAGGAAGAAACTGCATATCCTCACAAAGACTCCATACTAGCGATCCTAAATAACGACATGAACAAAATGTGCTTCAGTTCTTCCAAACTTTATAATCATTCTCAACGGTTTATCTGGTTCCAAGAAATACCGATAAGTGCCATAAAAACTAGTTTTACCACCATGCTTTAGTTGATTGGCTTTTTACTTGTCCCATACAAATATGACATTCATCAAACTAAGTCATCACAGCTCTCACAAGTCGCACATATATGGCCATGGTCTCATCTCTCGCCTCAAATTCTCCATTGACCTGGGACACCACATGTTTCGAGTCTCCACAGACCTTCAAGTTTTTAACCCTCAAGGTTCCAACTAAGCCAAGTCCTGCAATGTGGGCTTCATATTCCGCCTCATTATTTGTGGTAAGAAAATCTTACTTTATATTATACTCAATCAAGACACCATCGAGGCTTTGTAAAACCATCCCAGCTCCACTTGAATTTTTTCAATGCCCCATTAAATAGAGCACTCAGAACTCTTTGTTCTCAACTATCTTTTCTCCATCTTGGCCATCCATGCCTTGATTTATATCTTCCTGCCCCCGACTTCTTGGTTGTCGATAGTACATTCAACCACGAAGTCAGTCAAGACCTGAGCTATTATCGATGTTCTAGGCTTATACTTAATGTCAAATTCTTCAAGCTCTATGGCCCATTTGATCAGCCTTCCACTGACCTTAGAACTATGGATGATGTTTCTCAAAGGCTTATTTTTTAACACTTCGATTTTATGTGCTTGGAAGTAGGGACGTAACTTTCTTAAAGTCATGACCAAGGCCAAAGCAAACTTTACTATAGTTAAATAGTTCAACTCAGCTGCGTGTAGAATCTTGTTGACATAATAGATATGTTTATGGGTTTTGGCTTCCTTTTTTACCAATACAACGCTCAAGGCTCTTTCAAAAACAACCAAGTACAAATACAGAGTTTCATTCTGAACTGGTTTGGCCAACAACGGGGCTTGAACCTTGTATTTCTTTAATTCCTTAAACGACATCTGACATTCATCGGTCCAGGAAAAATCTTTTACTTTCTTCAAAGATTTGAAGAATGGCTGGCACTTGTCTCCGGACTTGGAGATGAACCGTCCCAAAGCAGTAATCATTTCATTGTGTTTCTGAATGTGCTTTACAGAGCGTGGATGTTCCATATCCAGGATGGCCTTTATCATGTTAGGATTGGCCTCAATTCCCCTCTGGGAGACCATTAATCCTAAAAACTTTCCAGATCCTACACCAAAAGGACACCTGGCGAAATTCAACATCATCTTGTGATATCTCAAAACCTCAAAAGTTTCCCTCAAATGGGCTATATGATCAACCTTTAGAAGGCTCTTGACTAACATGTCATCTTCGTAGACCTCCATGATCTTTCCAATAAGATCCTTAAAAATCTTATTCACCAACCATTGGTAAGTGGCTCCTGCATTCTTGAGACCAAATGTCATAATCAAGATAATAAAAAATACCAAAGTTGGTGATGAATAATACCTATTGGATTATCATTTTTATGCATTTTGATTTGATTATAGCCGCTAAATCCATCCATGAAACTCAGCATCTCATGCCCTCCAGTGGAATCTATTAAAGTCTCTATCTGTGGGAAAGGAAAATTATCCTTTGAACATGCATCGTTCAGGTTAGTGAAGTCAACATACATCCTCCACTTTCCATTAGCTTTTTTCACCATCACCGGATTAGCCAACCATTCCATGAATTGTATTTCCTCATTGAACCCAACCTTTAAGAGCTTTTTTACCTCATTTTTTATGGCCTCTTTTCTTTTCAATGCAAAACTCATTTTCTTTTGTTTTACTGTATTTCGGTTAGGGTCGATATTTAGCTTATGAGTTATCAATTCAAAACAATGCTCGGTATATCAACTGCTGACCACGCAAAAATGTCATTGTTCTCTTGTCAGAACTTTATCAACGTCAGGGGTTCCTTTAAAGAAGCTCCAATAAAAGTCATCTTTTTCAGGTCGCTGGGAGTCGAGGGAATTGGGATTAAATCTTTCGTTGGCTTTGTTATATATTGAATTCTCAATGATCAGAAGAAGCTCAGGATCTGGCTGTTCAGATGTCATCGGGATCTGATGTACCATCAGGATTTGGTATGTCATCAGGATTTGTATGACATCAGTATTTGAAGACAGTCAGCATTAGAAGATTTGTTATGTTCCTTATAATGTGGAGCAGATATCTGTTACGTCTGAGAGATAGGACTTTATCTGTTTAGTTTAAGATATGTATCAGTTTCGGTTAGTTTTTGATAATGTATATCTTTGATAATATATTGTAGCTGTGTAGTATATAAACACAGTTTAGGTCATCACTTAGTGAACAACACTCGAGGATCATTCGACCTAGCAGCTCTCAAGAACATCGGTATTTCTTGAGAGGATTTTGTAACAGTTTTTATCATAAATATAAAAAGCTGTTATATTTTATTACTTGTTCGAAATATTTATACAATTGTATCCAACCCCCCTTGAACAATTGTATCTTTACTGGGAAACAATTGGTATCAGAGCACACTGATAAATTTATAATCAGAAACGATCTAAACATGTCTCTGAACAAGTATGAAAGTATTAAAATTCCCATTCTGAAAAAGACTGAATATCCAACATGGAAGGTGAAGATGCTCATGTACCTGGAAGCTACATATCCAGATTATCTAGACGTAATCAATGATGGACCCTTCATACCAACAAAACTGGTGCCTGCAACTCCTTCGGTTGCTGAACACTATCAACTGAAGGAGAAGACAGAATGGACACCATAAGAGAAAATAGTTGTGCTGAAAGATGCAAAGGTAAGAAACATTTTGCATAACAGTCTTAATTCTGTTATGTCAAATAGGGTCATAGCCTACAAGACTGCCAAAGAAATATGGGATGCTCTTGAAACTCAATGTCAAGGAACCATGGCCATCAAGAAGAACAAAAGGGATGTTCTGATTCAAGAATATGAACACTTTGAGGCCAAGCCTGATGAAAGTCTCACTGATATCTATGACAGATTTCTGACTCTACTCAACAATCTGTCTTTAGTAGGAAAGGTGTATGATCGAGAGGATTCAAACACCATATTTTTAAGAGCATTAAGTGAAGAATGGGAGACTCAGACTTCAATCATACGATATCAGTATGATTTGGACGTAATTACTCTGGATGAAGTCTATGGCATGCTAAGAACTCATAATTTGGAGGTTCAACAAAGGAGAGAGAGGAAAAGCAGCAAAGGGAAATCTGTTGCTTTGAAAGTTAATGATAAAGCTTCAAAAGAAAAGTCTGTTGGAGCTTTACGAAAGAAGAACAAATTGCCAGAATTAGATACTGATGATTCATCATCATATCCTGATGATGATACTGATTCCGAAACTGATGAGAACATGACAAATTCTGATGCCATGCAAATGGCTGCATTACTGGTTAAGGGCTTCAGGAGAATGCAATTCAGGAAGTCTAGGAACAACAGAAGCTTCAGGAAGAAGTTCATTAGAGGTGAAAAGAAGTCAATTGGGAGAAAAGATGGAAAGGACTCTAAAGCTGGGAAGCTAGACAGGACAAAGATCAAGTGCTACAACTGTGATGAACCTGGTCACTTTGCCTCAGAGTGCAAGAAAACAAAGCATGATCAAGGGAAGAGCAAAGCCCTAATCACTTCAACCAAGAATTGGGTAGACTCCTCTGACTCTGAAGATGAAAATACATGATATGCACTGATGGACAGTGTTGATGATCCTGCTTCTTCTGAGCCTAAGGTATAAACTCCTTTCTTCACTTTTGATACTGAAAATATATCTGAATTGAAATCTATTCTTAAATCTTTGCATGGTAGTTTTAAGAATAAGACTATAGAAAATGATAGACTTATAACTGAAATTAAGACATTGAAATCTAGGAATGATCAGTTAGAGCCTGACTTGATACATCAGATAGATTTGAAGAAAGAATGTAAGAGAGCTAAACATACAGTTAAGATTCTTGAGGCTAGATACAGTATGTTAGAAAAGAATCTAGAGAATGAGAGAAAAACCCTTAAAGCCTGGACTGATTCAGGAAAAAAGGTTCATGAGATGATCTCAAAGAAAAACTGGAAAGGATGCCTAGGCTATAAAGATGGAATTAAGGATGTTGACACTGAAAATAAAATTTTCCTTAAAACTCCTGTTAAGTTTATTTCATCAGAAGCTGATGAACCCAAATCTACTTTTGAAAAGGGTTCAACATCAGTATCACAAGAAGAACTGGTAAATGATAAAACTCAAAGAAAGAAAAGCAAGGAAACCATTAAGTCTGTTAAGAAAAAAAAGAACATAGGACTTTTATCAGCAAATTAATTGAAAAAGAAAATATCTGAGGTTATTGACATAGGACATTTTTACATCAATAATAAATTGAATTTAAAGTGCTTATGTTTATGTATTATCTAAGATTTAAAATCTTATATCACTCGGTACCCTTTCTCCTAGTACAAAATTTGTGCAACAAATAAAAAATATTGACTAACTAAAATTTATTAAAATTAACAATATTTTTTAAGATAGAAAAACTGGTAAAAAATAACTATCCACAGATGTTTTATTTTAAATTTATCCATATTAAACATGTACACGACCGAGCACATTTAAAAGTCCAGTAACTATATGCATGTAAATTTGGCATCAAGTATATAACCGTTTGTGAAATTTTGTACTTTTATATGATTATAATTAAAATTTCACTGGTCACTGGTATTAGTAAGTGGTTGTTAAGTAAACATTTAGGTGTGGAAGACAGTTCACCATAATTCATAAATACATAACTGATATTGTATAAATATGGTCTGTAGTCCATCACTTTACTCTGAACACCAAGTCCGTTAAAAATAATCAAAGATGGTTAAGAATTCTGGGCACAAAAAGGTGTATGGCCGAGAACCCAGAGTCAGACTTCCAATAATAACAGCTGCAAGAATTTTTCAATTGACACAGGAACTAGGTCACAACAATGATGGGCAAACCATTGAATGGCTTCTCCGTGAAGCTGAGCCTGCTATCAGGCGTTATACAGGTACCGAATCAATGCCTGATGTCCCTGAATCAACTCGGTCCCTGAGTCTCCCCATGTCTCCACCATCCTCCTTTGCACCTGTAAGTGCTACTTCAACCATGAGTATCCCCCTGTCTCCGTTGTCCTCCTTTGCTACTTCAACCATGAGTCTCCCCCTATCTCCCCTTTCTTAAATTTAGTCTTTTACATTTTATTTTATTTTCTCTTTGTTATTTAAGATAATTATTCAAACAACTTTTCAAATTTAATCTTTTAAGATAGGGATAATGATGATCTTGATTTGCAATTCTTAGGATTTGTTATCATTTCAAACGAGAAAGTTTGTAGCTAATTTTTACAATATTCATGCTTCTTACGTTCTATCTTAATAATCTTGTTAACCTTCCATCTAAATTAATGAAATAATTTGACTTTAGAATTACAAGAAGTAAAGGTAATTCTATTTCTCTAAAAGTGAACTTTAGCATAAAAAAAATTAATTTTGGGCATTGTCCAAGTAGTAATTTTAGGTATTTAACTATAAATTTATAATGTATGTTACCAAAGTCATTGTTAGAGTAATTTAACAATTAAATCCAAAATTTTATTAAATGAGTTATTATTGGGGTAAAAAAACAAAGGGATTCAATATATTACAAATTAAATATAATGTAAAAATATTTTCTCTTAGAGTATAGAAAAAATGTTCCAACCTATACCAAAAGTTCACCTACAAGCAAATTGTTAGATGGGAAAAATCTTATAGAACATATGGTTAAATTAAATTTGAGTATCTTGTTTACTTATTTTGAAACAATAGACATTTTATTATTGATATTTGATAAGAAAAGATGCAATATATTTTATTTAAAGTTCTATTTAAAGTGAATTATAATTTAATTATCAAAAAATTATTGGAATGTGAAATATGAAATAAGAAAGTATATAATATTTTAAATTAAATTTACTAAAATAATATATATCAATAAGTATGGTCAATGCCTTCCTCGGTCAAAAAAAAAATATCAGTTCCAATAAATAATTTAATTTGTTAAATTTTCAAACCAAAAAAATAGAAATAATTTAAATTTAGTTACTTGTGATTTGTAAAAATCGGGAATTGGGGAAGATCGGTGGTGCTACCAATTTGGGATTAATTGAAACAAGAGATTAATCGTAGTAAAAAATGGATGTATTATAATATTAAATTATATTTAATATATTATTATGATTATATTAGTTATTTATTAACAAATATATATTTATTATATCTTAATTTTTATATTTATTCATATTTAAAGGAATATAATAATTTTAATTTTATTAAATAATTATATATACTCCAATACAGAAAAATTCCTAAGGACTAATCGGATTTCAAAAATTGAATCTGTTGGATACCTTGCGGGGGATTAATCGCGAATTAATTGGTTAAATTGGAGATTTTTAGAACACTTCTTGTGATTATTATTTGCTTTTAGTTGAAGAATACTTGAAATATACCTTACACATTATTACACTTTAGTTGTCTTTATAATTATTTACATTTTAACATAAATAAAAAAAATTGTAACATATGATCTCATCAAGAAATAGTGATTGTAATTTTATTACAAAAACAATTAATTTAATGCTTGAGTTTGAAACCTAGCAACCATATGATCTGATTTTATGGGAAAAATTATAAGAGAAGAAATGATAACCAAAATATATAATTAATTTTGGTAACCTTATATACAAAAGGAACCACTTTTAAGGTTTGATGAAGTCAGTGGTCTCTATTTAAGGAATAGTACATAGATAGATATAATAAAAGTAAAGTGTTCACTAATAACTGCTATGAAATCTGACAAATGAGATTAGATAGTAGAGAAACCACAACTACATAGTGCACAGCACTCAAATTTCCGAGCCCCTAAAAATTAATGAGAGCCATTAATTCGAACATTAATCGAACTGATTAATCTGACTGATTAATCGGAATATTAATAGGGAGAATATAAATATTATTTTTAACTTTTATTATTATAAAATGATAAATATGTCAGATATTTATTTGACAAAAGAAATTAGAATGGTATTAAACAATATCTACACATTTGACATTCGTTATTTACTAATTATTGAGTTTACAATTTTAACTAATATTTTAATTCACACTTCTAAACTAATTACAATATGTCATTTTATATTTCAAGTGGGAAAATAAATATGTTAGATTACTTATTACTTTTTACCAATACTTTATATTAGAAATTGGCATGATATTGTGTAAAATTATCAAATTAATGAATTAAAATCATAAAAAGGTAAAAAACAATGATTTTTAATTATTTTTCGACCAGACCGCCTATGACCGCTTAACCCGCCTAATTCTGATTTTGACCCGATTTTCAGCAAAAAGACATAAATCACCACCTAGGTCCGAGTTAGGGCGTTTTACCACCGCCTAAGGCATAAGAACCGCCTAGACGGTCACCTAGACCGATTTTTAGAACATTGGAAGAGACTATCAAACTCCTAAAGCATGATTAAAATTTACATACAATAAAAGAAGATTTAACTTTCAATAAACAAAATGAATTAAGAATAAAATCCAAATTATTATTATTTTTGTAGCAATCAATTATACATAATCATAACAAAATTCTTATAGTAATGACTATAACTAAAAAAATAACATGACAGTATTAGTTTTTATTTTTATTTGTCACCACTATTTACAAACTTTTATGTTGAATCATTAAATTGTATTTTAGAAAACTAGATTTTTTAAAAAATACTTTATATTTTTAATCCTCTAAATATTTTTGAAATATTAGCCGGGTGAAAAACCAAAATACCCACCATTTGGGGGCTTAGTACCCAAAATACCATTTGGCGGGACGGAGTGTCCAAATTACCTGTTGAATACGCATGTCCAACATGCGAATTTCGTTTTTTTAAAATTTATAAAGGATTCACATATGTGAAATGCGTATTCATTTTTTTGTTTTTAGGGAATACGCATGTGTGAAATGTGTATTCCTTGTTTTTCAAAAAAGTGAGTACGCATAGCCCACATGCGTGTCCTTTACAAAAAAACTGAAGGTTGTATACGCAGTAATGTAAAGCGTAATCTGTCGGTATTTTGGGCAGTCCGCGCGCATCTTGGTATTTTTGGCAGTTGGGGCTGGAAAATGGGGTATTTTGGACATTCTTTCAAATTAGCCTACAAGCATAAATAATATTGAATTAATTAAACCTAATATGTTACATTTGTAGCCAAGGCCCAGAGAAACTTCTCTAACATTTGTTGCCAATGGCTAACTAATGTTGGCTAACTAATGTTGTGCTTATCTTGGAGCAGAAAAATGACTAGTAATCCTATAATATACGAAGTTTAGAATTAAGTAAACTTCCACTATTATTATTATTATTATTATTATTATTATTATTATTATTATTATTATTATCATTATCATTATCATTATAATTCTTGTTGTTGTTGTTTTTATTGTTGTTGTTATTATTAATAAATTTTATTATTATTATTATTATTATTATTATTATTATTGTTATTCTTATATGAGTATATGTGATTAATTTCAAACTTATATTGATCTTAAATGTACATTGTATTTTTTTATCATGTTCGCATTTATAAAATAAAAATATCAACATAAGTTAATTAAAAAATAAGTGAAAAAATAATTCATATATATAATCATGTGAAATAAGAAGTAAAAATTCATATTTACGCACAATTTTATAGAAATCTGTATATATATTATGCTTTTTGTACATATATATTCGAATTCACACACATACACTAAATACAATATTTACCCATAAATATATTATTCTATACATTTTTTATGGTGTAATCAAAGTGAAAAGAGCAATATTCAGCTAAATTTTCATATTTCCTATATTAACACTCAAGAAAAGTTATCAGTTAATCATATAGTGTCATTAAGATAAAAATAAAAAGTACTACTATTTTTAAATAGGCTTAATAAAGCTAAAATAATAGCATTGTATCTTTAAACTTCCTTTAACTTTTATATTGTTATGGAGAAACATTGGCTAAATTTGATCAAAATGTTTTGGTCATATTTAAGCAAAAATGACCGCCAATGGTCAAATTAAGTTAAATATGACTGAATTGCATCGGTCATTATTAGGATGGTCAAATTTAGCTAAAAATGTCAAATTTAATTAAATTTGACGTACTAGGCCGGTCAAATTTAGCTAAATAGGTCAAATTTAGTTAAATTTGACGGACTAAATATGATTGCTCAATTTTTCAATTTTGATAGACTAAAATTGACTTCGAACAGTCAATTTTATATTTTGACTTTTGTCTTCAAAAATTTCGATAAAAATTGAATTTCCCGCCTGTTGTTACAAATGTGTCGGCCAACGAGTTAAAATCAATCAATTTTATAAATTTGACTAGGTTACTTTTGGTCAAAATTATAAATATGACTCCATTTGAGTTGGTCGAGTTTATAAAAGCGACAAATTTTGATCAAATTTAAAGTACGAAATATGATTACTATTAAAAAAATAAAAAGTTCCTTGCTTCTGAAAAATGTGCAAGTACTTTTTTTTAAATTCACTAAAAAAATTTCATACATAGTAGACACAAAGGTTCTCTAGCATATTGTAAAATTTTACTCTTAACTAATTATTTTTTTATGAGGTGTTCTACAAAGATAAACCATAGTAAATTTATATTGAATAATTATTTGTGTTAAATTTGTGACGTAGCTTTGAAGCTAATTTACTAAGTCTATATCTTCAAGGCAATAAACAACTTTCCTGGTGTTCTATTAGGTGTTTTACAGAGATAGACATATAAATGTGTCACACCATAGTTCTTCCATTTTCTTTGAGACGTCTTTCCTGAAGGAGGAAACTGCATATCCTCACAAAGACTCCATACACTACAAGAAAACAAGGGTAAATTTGACCGGATAAATATGACTGCGGCTAAATTTGACCGACGCTGGTCATATTTATGGTCAACTTACATATATAATTGGTCATACTTAAATTTGACTGCCGGCGGTCAAATTTAATGTCAACCAGCATTCTAAACTTGGTCAAGAATTAAATATGACCGATGAAAGTCAATTTTATTATCGGTCACATTTAATCGGTCATATTTAGTTTTTAACATTGCCAAAAATTGGAGGGAAATTTCCCGCCATGGCGGCCAAAATTGAGCGGAACAAATATGACCGAGGTCGGTCATATTTATGCTTGGCCATAAAAAAAATGGCGCCAAAATTCCCGCCAAAACTAAGAGAAATTATCAGGAACCAAATTTGACTGAAGTCGGTCATAACTAAGTTTGACTGTCATCGGTCAATTTTGTTATTAACTATTTTTTAGGCAAATTTTAATAATTTATTAAATTTGACTGCCTTACCGTTGCTTTGGTCGTATTTATAAATATGACCGCAGTCGGTCATATTTATAATTATGACCGCCCTCGGTCAAATTTACCCGTTTTAGATCTGATACCTTCTGCTTCTTTTCTAAACTTTCCTTTCTTTACTAAACTTTCTCCTCTCATTTTGCCTTCTTCTTCCACCATAACTCCACCCTTTGTACACCATAACTCCACCCTTTGTCCTCATTTTTCATGAGATCTAATTAATCATCAAGTAAGTTTCATTCCTTAACTTTTGCATTTAATTAATTTTACTTTCTTAACATAGTATGGAGCTATTATTTGGTTGTACACATGTGTATGTATTTTTGGGGATTCCTAATTTGTTGATGAAATTAGTGTTATTATTAGCTGTGAACCATGATTATAGTTAATTGAACTTTTATGGTGAGTATTAATATAAATTATAATGGTAGCCAATTTATCGATTTGTTTAATATAAATTGATTATTTATGATCTATTTATATTTATGTTAATTTGCATTTAACTCACATCACGTATGTATAATTTGTAGATGACATCTGATCGTAGTTGGGTTGGTCATAATCGGTACAACGATTTGAAGTATTTAACAGAAGAGTACAAAAATGGTGTGGATGATTTTATTAAATTTGCATGTGATCATCTTGATCCTAGAGATGGAGGGCTAATAAGATGTCCATGTAACGATTGTGTAAATAAGTACTTCAAGGATCCTAGTGCGGTGAAAGTTGATTTATACCTTAATGGTATTATGGAATGGTATACTAGATGGGATTTGCATGGGGAAAGGGATATGCCTCGAGGTGATACCAATACAAGTTCTCATAATATTCATTATAATGATGAGGATATGTATGATGCTCGTGATATGCTAAGAGATTTTGCAGATGCAAATCGACATTTTGAGAATTTTGTGGAAGAACCAAATACAAAAGCAAAAGAATTTTACGAGATGGTGGAGAATGCTTCTGAGCCAATATATCCAAACAATCCGAATTTCACAACATTGTCATTTGTTAACAAGCTACTTCATTGGAAACACAAGCATAATTGTACTAATAGTGGCTTTGATGAGTTGATTCACCTTATTGGATCGGTATTGCCCGTTGATCATAAATTGCCTCGGAACTACTATGACGTGCGAAAGATGATAAGAGGATTGCATATGGAATATGAAAAAATTGATGCTTGCGAGAATGATTGCATGTTATTTTACAAAGAAAATAGAAACAAGACACATTGTGATATATGCACTACAAGTCGATACAAGGAGCAAAAGGATCCAAAGAAAAATAAAATCCCACGAAAGATCTTGCGATACTTTCCTCTTACCCAAAGGTTGCAGCGTTTATTCATGAATAAGAAGACTGCAGAAGATATGAGGTGGCACCACAATAGGGTCAAAGTTGATGGTCAATTATGTCATCCGGCGGATGGAGATGAGTGGAAACAATTTGATCGTAGATTTCCAAACTTTTCAAAAGAGATTCGGAATGTCAGACTTGGCCTCTCTAGTGATGGATTTGACCCTTTCCGTGATTCACACGCTAGGGAATATACTGTTTGGCCTGTGGTTGTAGTAGTTTACAACCTTCCTCCATCTATGTGCACGAAAGCTCCCTACATGTTTATGCCTCTTCTGATTCCTGGGCCGAATGATCCAACAAAAGATCTTCATGTTTACCTCCGACCATTGATTGATGAATTGAAAATATTATGGCGCACCGGAGCAGAAACTTATGATAGGTTTTCTTGTACAAATTTTATGATGAAGGCGGCATTAATGTGGACAATCAGTGACTTTCCTGCACTTGGAATGCTTAGTGGGTGGTCCACAAAGGGGAAGTTGGCATGTCATATTTGTATGGGACAAGTAAAAGCCAATCAACTAAAGCATGGTGGTAAGCCTAGTTTTTATGGAACTGCTCGATATTTCTTAGAACCGGATGACCCGTTGAGAAGGTTTACAAAGTTTGGAAGAACTGAAGCACATTCAGTTACATATCGTTATCCAGGATCACTAGTAAGGAGTCTTTGTGAGGATACACAGTTTCCTCCTTCAGGAAAGACATCTTGGAGAAAACCGAGGGACTATGGTATGACACATAATTGGACTCACTTTTCTCCATTTTTTGAGCTTCCATATTGGGAGACACTCACTCTTCGTCACAACATTGATGTCATGCATACCGAAAAAAATGTTTTTGAGAACATATTTTTTACAATGATTGGTGACACTAAGAAAACGAAAGACAATAGAAAAGCAAGAGAAGATTGTAAAGAACTAGGTGTGCATCGTGAATTGTGGATTCAAGATGATGGTACAATGCCAAATGCCCCATATGTGCTTTCCAGGGATCAACTTCTTAAGTTGTTTAGATGGATTTACACACTTCAGCTTCCTGATGGGTACGCCTCTAATATATCCAGGTGTGTTAATTTTGAAACAAAATCTATTCACGGAATGAAGTCGCATGATTGTCATATTTTTATGCAAAAATTGTTGCCTATGATTTGTCGTGACTTACTACCTAGGCATGTAGCGGATGTTCTTATTGAGTTATCTAACTTCTTCCAAGATTTATGTTCTTCAACTCTAAAGTACGGTGATTTGGAAAAAATGGAGAAGGACATAGCGAGAATCATGTCAAAACTTGATGTCATGTACACTCCAAGTTTTTTTGATCCGATGGAGCATTTGCCACTACATTTGGCTACAGAGTGTAAATTGGGTGGCCCGTGTAATTTTCGATGGATGTATTTTGTTGAAAGATATTTGCACATTTTGAAGTTGAAAGTTAGAAACAAAGCTCGAGTCGAGGGTTCAATAGCCGAACGATATATTGAGGAGGAGGGTGTACACTTTTGCTCATTATACTTTGATTCTAAAATTGCAACCATGCATAATCGACTTCGTCGAAATGAGGCACCCCGACAATCTCATGATCCCAATTTGTTGGAAGTTTACACATATCCAACGCTACCCGGTCTACGGAATAGAGATAGAATCTTGAGTGATGATGAACATAGACTTGTAACGTACTATGTTCTTATCAACTCACCCGAGGTTGGAAAATATTTGCGGTAAGATATTTATTTTGACCATCTTTACACAATCATGATAACTTTCTTATTCAATTTACTAATCTAATTTAATGTTTAGTGGATTTCATAGGTTGGTGCAAAAACAATACCCGCACTACAATGATGCCGAAAAAGATCAATTTCAAAAAGATAATTTTTTGGATTGGTTCGAAAGAAGGGTAAATTTTAAATATATAAATGTGTGTATATTTTTATGTGTGCAAATATATATATATATATATATATACATATACACACAAGTTTATTCATGTACTTGTGTAATTTTTGTTATGTACAATATTTTAGGTACAAGATGATGGAGAGCTCAAGGACAAATTTATAGATTTAATAAGAGGTCCTATTTATAAAGTTGAATCTTATAAAACATGCAAGTGCAATGGTTATAAATTTGCTTGTGCAAATTCTAATGAGCTCACATCATCAAATTCCGGTGTAGTTGTAATTGGTGAGAAATTTTATATAATCATAAAATTTAGGTTGAATTTGGTCTTCATTATGTATAAATCCAATTTTGACACATTTTAAATTGTAGGGACTTCTTACAAAGAAAGTCATGGAAATAATTACGGGAGACTACAAGAAGTTCTAAAGCTTCGATATCGCAATGGGCATGAAATTGTCGTCTTCAAATGTCATTGGTTTGATCATACAAGACATGTCAAAATTGATAGAAATCGGATGATAACCGTAGATGTTAAATCGAAGCTAAATGCCGAAGATGTGTTTGTGTTGGCTAGCCAAGCTCATCAAGTATATTATGCCCCAAATATTGCAAATCCAAAGTCATCATGGTATACTATCCTAACAACAAAGAGCCGGCAAGTCGATGAAAGCGTGACATCTAGAGAAGAAAATATATTCAATGATGATGCTTTTCAAAATGAAGAATCAAATGCTTCATCTTCACATGTGGAAAGAGTGGTCGTTGATGATCCGATAAATTTCTTTATTGACTTGATAATGTTTGAAAATAATCATTTCGTGGATGACTATGAAGAAGAACAAAATGCGAGAAATAAAGAAAATCAAAATGAAGACATGAACATTGATGATGGAAGTGATAACGATGATTTGACATAGTTCAATTGTTTTCTAGTTAATTTGTACCAATGCGGATATTAGTAGGACATTTTTCATGAATTTTAATACATTCCGTAAATTTGATATTTACTTATTTTAATTAAATTTACTATATTTCATGATTTTTATTCATATTTAGAACTTTGTAATGTTTAAATTGTATTATTTTGGAAACAGGAAAAATTGGGCAGTAGCTACTGGAAGTTAAACTGAAGCCTCAAATTATATGACCGGGTTCGGTCAAAATTAAATGACACGGGAAAAATTCACTCGACGCGGTCATATTAAGCCTGTATATAAATTTTTTTTATAACATTTTGTTGACTTCACCATCCATTATCTCCCTAAACAGCGCCGCACAGAAATACTAGGGTTTTATCTCTCAGACTTCAAATTCTCCAAAAACTTAGCCAACGAAGCCAAAAAGCTCATTCAAATGAAGCGAAACTTAGCAATCACGGTGGTAATGTTTTGAGAAACTATTATCCATTTAGGGTTTTGTATATTTTGGGTATTTTGGTGATTAACATTTGATTACGGTTGTCTATTCTCCTTTTTGGATAATTATTTTGTTCTATTGATGATTTAATTGTGTTTATTTGATATTTTCATCACTTTTTTGTATGTGTGGGTTTAAAGTTTGAATCTCTATTTTCCACCCTTAAATCTGTATTTTCTGTTAATGTTTGTGTTATCTTATTATGTTTGGTTATAAACAAACTAAAATTTAGTCTTTTTTATCAGCTGTTATGTATTTGTTAGGTATAATTTTCTTATTATGTTATGTTTGTGTTATCTTATTGTGATACTAAGCAGTACTCTGTCTCTTTTCTTAATTTGAGCTTAAGATTGAATTTATGTATTTGTGTCTAATTTTTTTTATCTTAACATGTTCTATAAATTAGTTTTGATATTTGTTGTTTTTTTTTAATATATCCAGGTTGGTAGGTGTAGTTTTTTGTTGATTCTGTTTGTGATTCTTATGGCGTTGGGGTCTAGTAGCAGCTGGAATGGTGGTAGTAGAGGGGGAAGAGGTGGACGGGGAAGAGGTGGACGCGGAAGAGGGGGAGGTGGACAGGGAAGAGGTGGACAGGGAAGGGGTGGAAAGGGAAGGGGTACTGGTAGAGGGAATGGCAGTGGAACGGAAAATGAAGGAGATAGGGAGGAAGGTGGCGATAATGATGACAATGATGAGGAGAATGGTGATGAAGGACAGAAAAGTCGTATTGTACCGCATATAACATTCCAGAGAGCTAAACGTAGCTGCTGTGTTGGTGACTACAATAAGAGACCTGCCACAGATGCGGATAGGCAGATTGTCCATTTTATCGAAGGAAGAAAGTAATTTCTATTTCCTACTACATATTGCTTATACATATATACGGGTTTGATACAAGTGTAGTACTGTGTGTATACAATTGAATGTGCACAAACTTATACCTTTACCTGCTTGATTATTAAGATTAATCTGTTCCTTATGATGCATACTAGTGTATAAATTACATGTCTAATAGCATAAGACTATTTTATCCTAGTATGTTATATATACTATAAAAAAATCTGACTGTAACTAATAATTGTAGTATCAAGGAGGCTAAGAAAAAAAAGACCTTGAGCTACATAATTAAAGTAAATTGGGATGAATATACACATCAATCAAAGGGAGCAGAACGTGAAGCCTTCTATGACCGTTGTATTAAGGAATTTAAGGTATTTTTAATTTTCATGCCTTTTATTTTTTCATATTAATTATACGCAGTTGTTTACCTTTTTAATTTTATACTTGTACGTGTATCTCGTTTGGTAGAAGTACTATGCTTATCCAGAAGGAGTTGAAGAAGAGGGGGATAGAGCGGTAAAAGAGTATTTGAAGAAAAATTGGAAGAGCCTTCCCTATCAGGAGAAGACCAGGGCAGAGCGGGATGCTAATGACGCGAGAAATGGAGGATCGACCACGGCTACTCGACGTTCTTTCAGACCACATTACTTCAGCCCGCGGACTTGGGACGGCCTCAATGAGTACTGGGATTCTGACCTGTTTAAGAAGAGGTCTATCAAATCCAAGAATGCTCGAGCACAGCTGGAACATCAACATTATAGCGGGGCAATGCCTTTTGACGAGAGACGTGAGGTATACGAATTTTAGTGAGTAATAATTTTTGTCTAGTTCTTTATTTTGATTACTCAGATTCAAGTACCTTAATCTTTACGCTCATTAGACATTATAAGATGTCTAATTTATAAAATGATTTGTAAGTAAACCATTTGTAAGTAAATTGATGTTTTTAATTACAGAGGCTTGAAGAGGAAAAACAAGCACCTATTTCTGATATGGAGTTTATGGACCACGTATACCACTTTGATAATCCGGCTACTATAAAGTTGAAGGTATACATACACATAATTCAAGTAGCATTACATTTATATGATCATACATTTACATTCATTTTGGAGAATGTTTTGATATCAATAACGTCCCTGTAAAAATTAAAAGAGAATTTTGTGCAACATATCTATTCATAGGTTTATTGTTATTGTTCTGCACTCTCAAATTCAAATCGTCAAACATGATTAAAAAGTAAATGCCGTGCAGTATATATATAATTATAGTTAGTTTAAATTCTTTGTTCTTGTTACTTAACAATTTTCAGCTTGATTGTGTAAATTTGGACTTATGTCTTTTACATGTTGCAGGAAGATATGGAAAGGGTGCGGGCTTCACAATCCATACCGGAAGAGATGACTTTGGATCCACCTCCATCACCAGCTAGTTTGAAGAAGATACATCGGAAAAATGAATTGAGCCTAACAATCCTAGCGAGGCCCCCGAAAAAGGGAATATCTGTCCTTCATCCTCGACATCCGGTAGCTGAAATTATAGGAGGCTACAAGGCAGCGGAACTGACTAGCTTCCAAAGTACACAGAATTCTCGTTCCTCTTCCCAGCCAATTTCTGATGATAATCTGGATTTGATAGTCAGGGTTTCTGGTGAGATACACCTAATGGTTCATTCCCTGGAGATGACGGAGGTGCCACGTGCATTACTAAATGATCGAATACAAAGCTTGGCCACTGCAGCATTCCCGAACCGAGATGACCCGAAGCAGCAGGAGTTATGGACTGAATATATGCGGCTTGGGACGGCCTTTGTTGTTGATGCCATGGCATTGAACAAAAAAGTCATTTTGGAGGTACCTTTCTTATCTTAGTTCATATAATTTTCTACGGCATCTTTATTTCAGTTACAGTAATACACATTACCTAAACTATAGAGATAAATTTGATTCTATAGTTATATTATATTTTCTTCAAAACTATTATTCAAAAACAAATATGGAGCCAAAAGTGCCTGTGTACTATAAACATTTTATAACAATAAAGTACATATAGTAAGGAAATTGCTTCCTTGAAAAGCAAGTGAAGTGAATCTATTCATATTTTTCTATAAATAGTCAATAAAGTTATAAAGTCAACTGTGGTTAAATTATTTGAATAAAGTTGGTAAAAAAAGAAAAAGAGACCAGAATATGCAAAACCATATAAAGGGAAGGAAATTTCCATGAATTTACAAGTGCTAGCTAGTTCCCACTTAGGTTTTATGCAAGAAGATATTATTTCTAACAAAGGGGATAGTTTGAGTTAAATTATTGAGGAAGTGAACCAAATTTTAGCTACAATATTTGGCTTCACAACAACAAGAAAATCTAAAGGTCGGTTGGAGAAAATTGACAAAAAAATAGTAGTGTATTAATTTTTTACAAGTTTAGGCAGGGGTGTTTTGAATTTCAAGTATGTTTGTAGGTGAAAAATTGTCCTAAAATAACTGTAGTCTACATAATTATTTGATTGCATTAAAGCAGGAGCTTCTTGTCAAATAGCTCAACTTGGCCTTTTCTTCAAGAGTGGTTCAGACAGTAGGGAATGACAGATGAGTTGAATGGTAACACAAACACAATGCCTATGAAATGTATAGGCAGCCATTTTTAAAAGCTTAGATTTAAACAATAATTATATGTGAAGAGATAAGGTTTTGGAAATAAGAATATGATGACATTGATTTGTGATGCCTGAAATTTCTGGTACTCGTGTACAATTATTCAGGATTATCGTTATAATTCTGGGCTGATGGAAGGGTTTCACAGTTTGGAAATTATAGCTTTTTTACCTGTATCTCTAAACTTGTGTATGCTGGAATTTATGTGTGACACACCTGGAATGTATGTTTTATAATTGTAATGGTGCCTGAATTTGTAAGATAATAACTAACCACACCTTGTGCATGTTTTTGTTACGTGGTTTAAAAGTAATATCACTTAGTGAGTAGGAAGCATAAAAATAACAAATATAAATTTATTTGGTCCATGAACCACTACCTATAACTAAGTTTCTATTACAGACTTCTGAAAGTTATTGCAGGTGATAATATAGCCTGTGTTAATAATATTACTAAGTTTTTCTAAATCCTCAGCTGAGTAAAGACACCTTTGTTGGCAGTATACAAATTTTGTGATAATGTAAGCTAATTTCTTTTATGTTGTGTTCTTATATAATGTATACCATGTATTGCAGGGTACTAGAATTGAAAAGGCTCCTTTGTATGACAACCACTTCCAAGACAACGATGAAGATGATGAAGATCAAGATGCTGAGAATTACTCCCTCCATTAGCGTAACACTCCCAGCTCTAACTAGTACTCTAACTAGTACAAGTAGGTTGACTTTGCCGTCGAATGAACTTCAAATATCTACTAATATCATCTGTTAGATAATTATTTTGGGATATAACAACTAATTTCTCCTTGGTAACTAACTTTTTGGGACAAAAACTTATGTGATATGTCTCCTTTTGGGTTAACTTTTTGGGATTGAACAATCAATCTCCCAGCCTAGCTTAACTTGTTGAGCTATTAGATGTCAAACATTTGACAATATATTGGCATGTATAACCTTTTGGATGTTTTAAGGAAGTTATTCGGATGGCACAATTTAAACTTATCTTTATATTGTTTGAGTTTTTGTTTATTTTTGGAGATTGTGGATGGGATATACAGGTTATGGATATACTGGTTCACAGGGCCGGTTTTTTTTTAAATAATTGTATGTTAAATCTGTCCGCTTTTCGTCACATTTAACATACCAATATCTCATACAATAATTATATCTGACTAATATTAGTCACATTTGCTCTTTAAATTTGATCAAAATCAGTCATTTTTATAAATTCGACTAACACAAACGGAGTCATATTTACAATTTTGACCAAAAAATAACCTAGTCAAATTTATAAATTTGACCGATACCCGTGGTATTTTGTGACCAGAGGCGGGAAATTTAATTTTTACGAAAATTTTGAAGTCAAAGGTCAAAATATAAAACTGACCGATTGAAGTCGATTTTAGGCGGTCAAATTTAGTGGGTCATATTTGAGCGGTCATATTTGGTCGGTCAAATTTAATTAATTTTGACCGATTTCACTAAATTTGACCAGCCTAAAAAAGACCGACACATTTCGGTCGTATTTAGCTAAATACGACCGCCAGCGGTCAAATTTGATTAAATATGACTGGAAAATTTCGGTCATATTTAGCCGTTTTTCTTGTAGTGATACTAGCGATCCTAAATAACAACATGTAACTGAATGTGCTTCAGTTCTTCCAAACTTTATAATCATTCTCAACGGTTTATCTGGTTCCAAGAAATACCGATAAGTGCCATAAAAACTAGTTTTACCACCATGCTTTAGTTGATTGGCTTTTTACTTGTCCCATACAAATATGACATTCATCAAACTAAGTCATCACAGCTCTCACAAGTCGCATATATATGGCCATGGTCTCATCTCTCGCCTCAAATTCTCCATTGACCTGGGACACCACAAGTTTCGAGTCTCCACAGACCTTCAAGTTTTTAACCCTCAAGGTTCCAGCTAAGCCAAGTCCTGCAATGTGGGCTTCATATTCCGCCTCATTATTTGTGGAAGGAAAATCTTACTTTATATTATACTCAATCAAGACACCATCGAGGCTTTGTAAAATCATCCCAGCTCCACTTGAATTTTTTCAATGCCCCATTAAATAGAGCACTCAGAACTCTTTGTTCTCAACTATCTTTTCTCCATCTTGGCCATCCATGCCTTGAGTTATATCTTCCTGCCCCCGACTTCTTGGTTGTCAATAGTACATTCAACCACGAAGTCAGTCAAGACCTGAGCTATTATCGATGTTCTAGGCTTATACTTAATGTCAAATTCTTCAAGCTCTATAGCCCATTTGATCAGCCTTCCACTGACCTTAGAACTATGGATGATGTTTCTCAAAGGCTTATTTTTTAACACTTCGATTTTATGTGCTTGGAAGTAGGGACGTAACTTTCTTAAAGTCATGACCAAGGCCAAAGCAAACTTTACTATAGTTAAATAGTTCAACTCAGCTGCGTGTAGAATCTTGTTGACATAATAGATATGTTTATGGGTTTTGGCTTCCTTTTTTACCAATACAACGCTCAAGGCTCTTTCAAAAACAACCAAGTACAAATACAGACTTTCATTCTGAACTGGTTTGGCCAACAACGGGGCTTGAACCTTGTATTTCTTTAATTCCTTAAACGACATCTGACATTCATCGGTCCAAGGAAAATCTTTTACTTTCTTTAAAGATTTGAAGAATGGCTGGCACTTGTCTCCGGACTTGGAGATGAACCGTCCCAAAGCAGTAATCATTTCATTGTGTTTCTGAATGTCCTTTACAGAGCGTGGATGTTCCATATCCAGGATGGCCTTTATCATGTTAGGATTGGCCTCAATTCCCCTCTGGGAGACCATTAATCCTAAAAACTTTCCAGATCCTACACCAAAAGGACACCTGGCGAAATTCAACATCATCTTGTGATATCTCAAAACCTCAAAAGTTTCCCTCAAATGGGCTATATGATCAACCTTTAGAAGGCTCTTGACTAACATGTCATCTTCGTAGACCTCCATGATCTTTCCAATAAGATCCTTAAAAATCTTATTCACCAACCATTGGTAAGTGGCTCCTGCATTCTTGAGACCAAATGTCATAATCAAGATAATAAAAAAATACCAAAGTTGGTGATGAATAATACCTTTTGGATTGTCGTTTTTATGTATTTTGATTTGATTATAGCCGCTCAATCCATCCATGAAACTCAGCATCTCATGCCCTCCAGTGGAATCTATCAAAGTGTCTATCTGTGGGAAAGGAAAATTATCCTTTGGACATGCATCGTTCAGGTTAGTGAAGTCAACATACATCCTCCACTTTCCATTAGCTTTTTTCACCATCACCGGATTAGCCAATCATTCCATGAATTGTATTTCCTCATTGAACCCAACCTCTAAGAGCTTTTTTACCTTATGTTTTATGGCCTCTTTTCTTTTCAAAGCAAAACTCATTTTCTTTTGCTTTACTGTATTTCGGTTAGGGTCGATATTTAGCTTATGAGTTATCAATTCAAAACAATACTCGGCATATCAACTGCTGACCACGCAAAAATGTCATTGTTCTCTTGTCAGAACTTTATCAACGTCAGGGGTTCCTTTAAAGAAGCTCCAATAAAAATCATCTTTTTCGGGTCGCTGGGAGTCAAGGGAATTGGGATTAAATCTTTTATTGGCTTTGTTATATATTGAATTCTCAATGATCAGAAGAAGCTCAGGATCTGGCTGTTCAGATGTCATCGGGATCTGATGTACCGTCAGGATTTGGTATGTCATCAGGATTTGTATGACATCAGTATTTGAAGACAGTCAGCATTAGAGGATTTGTTTTGTTCCTTATAATGGGGAGCAGATATCTGTTACGTCTGAGAGATAGGACTTTATCTGTTTAGTTTAAGATATGTATCAGTTTCGGTTAGTTTTTGATAATGTATATCTTAGATTAATCTGTTGTAGCTGTGTAGTATATAAACACGGTTTAGGTCATCACTTAGTGAACAACACTCGAGGATCATTCGACCTAGCAGCTCTCAAGAACATCGGTATTTCTTGAGAGAATTTTGTAACAGTTTTTATCATAAATATAAAAAGCTGTTATATTTTATTACTTGTTCGAAATATTTATACAATTGTATCCAACCCCCCCCCCTGAACAATTGTATCTTTACTGGGAAATAATTGGTATCAGAGCACACTGATAAATTTATAATCAGAAACGATCTAAACATGTCCCTGAACAAGTATGAAAGTATTAAAATTCCCATTCTGAAAAAGACTGAATATCCAACATGGAAGGTGAAGATGCTCATGTACCTGGAAGCTACAGATCCAGATTATCTAGACGTAATCAATGATTGACCCTTCATGCTAACAAAACTGGTGCCTGCAACTCCTTCGGTTGCTGAACACTATCAACTGAAGGAGAAGATAGAATGGACACCAGAAGAGAAAGTAGTTGTGTTGAAAGATGCAAAGGTAAGAAACATTTTGCATAACAGTCTTAATCCTGTGATGTCAAATAGGATCATAGCCTACAAGACTGCCAAAGGAATATGGGATGCTCTTGAAACTCAATGTCAAGGAACCATGGCCATCAAGAAGAACAGAAGGGATATTCTGATTCAAGAATATGAACACTTTGAGGCCAAGCCTGATGAAAGTCTCACTGATATCTATGACAGATTTCTGACTCTACTCAACAATCTGTCTTTGGTAGGAAAGTTGTATGATCGAGAGGATTCAAACACCAATTTTTTAAGAGCATTAAGTGAAGAATGGGAGACTCAGACTTCAATCATACGATATCAGTATAATTTGGACGTAATTACTCTGGATGAAGTCTATGGCATGCTAAGAACTCATAATTTGGAGGTTCCGCAAAGGAGAGAGAGGAAAAGCAGCAAAGGGAAATCTGTTGCTTTGAAAGTTAATGATAAAGCTTCAAAAGAAAAGTCTGTTTGAGCTGTACGAAAGAAGAACAAATTGCCAGAATTAGATACTGATGATTCATCATCATATCCTGATGATGATACTGATTTTGAAACTGATGAGAACATGACAAATTCAGATGTCATGCAAATGGCTGCATTACTGGTTAAGGGCTTCAGGAAAATGCAATTCAGGAAGTCTAGGAACAACAGAAGCTTCAGGAAGAAGTTCATTGGAGGTGAAAAGAAGTCAATTGGGAGAAAAGATGGAAAGGACTCTAAAGCTGGGAAGCTAGACAGGACAAAGATCAAGTGTTACAACTGTGCTGAACCTGGTCACTTTGCCTCAGAGTGCAAGAAAACAAAGAATGATCAAGGGAAGAGCAAAGCCCTGATCACTTCAAGCAAGAATTGGGTGGACTCCTCTGACTCTGAAGATGAAAATACATGATATGCACTGATGGACGGTCTTGATGATCCTGCTGCTTCTGAGCCTAAGGTACAAACTCCTTTCTTCACTTTTGATACTGAAAATATATCTGAATTGAAATCTATTCTTAAATCTTTGCATGGTAGTTTTAAGAATAAGACTTTAGAAAATGATAGACTTATAACTGAAATTAAGACATTGAAATCTAGGAATGATCAGTTAGAGTCTGACTTGATACATACAGTTAAGATTCTTGAGGCTAGATACAGTATGTTAGAAAAGAATCTAGAGAATGAGAGAAAAACCCTTAAAGCCTGGACTGATTCAGGAAAAAAGGTTCATGAGATGATCTCAAAGAAAAACTGGAAAGGATGCCTAGGCTATAAAGATGGAATTAAGGATGTTGACACTGAAAATAAAATTTCCCTTAAAACTCCTGTTAAGTTTATTTCATCAGAAGCTGATGAACCCAAATCTACTTTTGAAAAGGGTTCAACATCAGTATCACAAGAAGAACTGGTAAATGATAAAACTCAAAGAAAGAAAAGCAAGGAAACCATTAAGTCTGTTAAGAAAAAAAAGAACATAGGACTTTTATCAGCAAATTAATTGAAAAAGAAAATATCTGAGGTTATTGACATAGGACATTTTTACATCAATAATAAATTGAATTTAAAGTGCTTATGTTTATGTATTATCTAAGATTTAAAATCTTATATCACTCGGTACCCTTTCTCCTAGTACAAAATTTGTGCAACAAATAAAAAATATTGACTAACTAAAATTTATTAAAATTAACAATATTTTTTAAGATAGAAAAACTGGTAAAAAATAACTATCCACAGATGTTTTATTTTAAATTTATCCATATTAAACATGTACACGACCGAGCACATTTAAAAGTCCAGTAACTATATGCATGTAAATTTGGCATCAAGTATATAACCGTTTGTGAAATTTTGTACTTTTATATGATTATAATTAAAATTTCACTGGTCACTGGTATTTGTAAGTGGTTGTTAAGTAAACATTTAGGTGTGGAAGACAGTTCACCATAATTCATAAATACATAACTGATATTGTATAAATATGGTCTGTAGTCCATCACTTTACTCTGAACACCAAGTCCGTTAAAAATAATCAAAGATGGTTAAGAATTCTGGGCACAAAAAGGTGTATAGCTGAGAACCCAGAGTCAGACTTCCAATAATAACAGCTGCAAGAATTTTTCAATTGACACAGGAACTAGGTCACAACAATGATGGGCAAACCATTGAATGGCTTCTCCGTGAAGCTGAGCCTGCTATCAGGCGTTATACAGGTACCGGATCAATGCCTGATGTCCCTGAATCAACTCGGTCCCTGAGTCTCCCCATGTCTCCACCATCCTCCTTTGCACCTGTAAGTGCTACTTCAACCATGAGTATCCCCCTGTCTCCGTTGTCCTCCTTTGCTACTTCAACCATGAGTCTCCCCCTATCTCCCCTTTCTTAAATTTAGTCTTTTACATTTTATTTTATTTTCTCTTTGTTATTTAAGATAATTAATCAAACAACTTTTCAAATTTAATCTTTTAAGATAGGGATAATGATGATCTTGATTTGCAATTCTTAGGATTTGTTATCATTTCAAACGAGAAAGTTTGTAGCTAATTTTTACAATATTCATGCTTCTTACGTTCTATCTTAATAATCTTGTTAACCTTCCATCTAAATTAATGAAATAATTTGACTTTAGAATTACAAGAAGTAAAGGTAATTCTATTTCTCTAAAAGTGAACTTTAGCATAAAAAAAATTAATTTTGGGCATTGTCCAAGTAGTAATTTTAGGTATTTAACTATAAATTTATAATGTATGTTACCAAAGTCATTGTTAGAGTAATTTAACAATTAAATCCAAAATTTTATTAAATGAGTTATTATTGGGGTAAAAAAACAAAGGGATTCAATATATTACAAATTAAATATAATGTAAAAATATTTTCTCTTAGAGTATAGAAAAAATGTTCCAACCTATACCAAAAGTTCACCTACAAGCAAATTGTTAGATGGGAAAAATCTTATAGAACATATGGTTAAATTAAATTTGAGTATCTTGTTTACTTATTTTGAAACAATAGACATTTTATTATTGATATTTGATAAGAAAAGATGCAATATATTTTATTTAAAGTTCTATTTAAAGTGAATTATAATTTAATTATCAAAAAATTATTGGAATGTGAAATATGAAATAAGAAAGTATATAATATTTTAAATTAAATTTACTAAAATAATATATATCAATAAGTATGGTCAATGCCTTCCTCGGTCCAAAAAAAAATATCAGTTCCAATAAATAATTTAATTTGTTAAATTTTCAAACCAAAAAAATAGAAATAATTTAAATTTAGTTACTTGTGATTTGTAAAAATCGGGAATTGGGGAAGATCGGTGGTGCTACCAATTTGGGATTAATTGAAACAAGAGATTAATCGTAGTAAAAAATGGATGTATTATAATATTAAATTATATTTAATATATTATTATGATTATATTAGTTATTTATTAACAAATATATATTTATTATATCTTAATTTTTATATTTATTCATATTTAAAGGAATATAATAATTTTAATTTTATTAAATAATTATATATACTCCAATACAGAAAAATTCCTAAGGACTAATCGGATTTCAAAAATTGAATCTGTTGGATACCTTGCGGGGGATTAATCGCGAATTAATTGGTTAAATTGGAGATTTTTAGAACACTTCTTGTGATTATTATTTGCTTTTAGTTGAAGAATACTTGAAATATACCTTACACATTATTACACTTTAGTTGTCTTTATAATTATTTACATTTTAACATAAATAAAAAAAATTATAACATATGATCTCATCAAGAAATAGTGATTGTAATTTTATTACAAAAACAATTAATTTAATGCTTGAGTTTGAAACCTAGCAACCATATGATCTGATTTTATGGGAAAAATTATAAGAGAAGAAATGATAACCAAAATATATAATTAATTTTGGTAACTTTATATACAAAAGGAACCACTTTTAAGGTTTGATGAAGTCAGTGGTCTCTATTTAAGGAATAGTACATAGATAGATATAATAAAAGTAAAGTGTTCACTAATAACTGCTATGAAATCTGACAAATGAGATTAGATAGTAGAAACCACAACTACATAGTGCACAGCACTCAAATTTCCGAGCCCCTAAAAATTAATGAGAGCCATTAATTCGAACATTAATCGAACTGATTAATCTGACTGATTAATCGGAATATTAATAGGGAGAATATAAATATTATTTTTAACTTTTATTATTATAAAATGATAAATATGTCAGATATTTATTTGACAAAAGAAATTAGAATGGTATTAAACAATATCTACACATTTGACATTCGTTATTTACTAATTATTGAGTTTACAATATTAACTAATATTTTAATTCACACTTCTAAACTAATTACAATATGTCATTTTATATTTCAAGTGGGAAAATAAATATGTTAGATTACTTATTACTTTTTACCAATACTTTATATTAGAAATTGGCATGATATTGTGTAAAATTATCAAATTAATGAATTAAAATCATAAAAAGGTAAAAAACAATGATTTTTAATTATTTTTCGACCAGACCGCCTATGACCGCTTAACCCGCCTAATTCTGATTTTGACCCGATTTTCAGCAAAAAGACATAAATCACCACCTAGGTCCGAGTCAGGGCGTTTTACCACCGCCTAAGGCATAAGAACCGCCTAGACGGTCACCTAGACCGATTTTTAGAACATTGGAAGAGACTATCAAACTCCTAAAGCATGATTAAAATTTACATACAATAAAAGAAGATTTAACTTTAAATAAACAAAATGAATTAAGAATAAAATCCAAATTATTATTATTTTTGTAGCAATCAATTATACATAATCATAACAAAATTCTTATAGTAATGACTATAACTAAAAAAATAACATGACAGTATTAGTTTTTATTTTTATTTGTCACCACTATTTACAAACTTTTATGTTGAATCATCAAATTGTATTTTAGAAAACTAGATTTTTTAAAAAATACTTTATATTTTTAATCCTCTAAATATTTTTGAAATATTAGCCGGGTGAAAAACCAAAATACCCACCATTTGGGGGCTTAGTACCCAAAATACCATTTGGCGGGACGGAGTGTCCAAATTACCTGTTGAATACGCATGTCCAACATGCGAATTTCGTTTTTTTAAAATTTATAAAGGATTCACATATGTGAAATGCGTATTCATTTTTTTGTTTTTAGGGAATACGCATGTGTGAAATGTGTATTCCTTGTTTTTCAAAAAAGTGAGTACGCATAGCCCACATGCGTGTCCTTTACAAAAAAACTGAAGGTTGTATACGCAGTAATGTAAAGCGTAATCTGTCGGTATTTTGGGCAGTCCGCGCGCATCTGGGTATTTTTGGCAGTTGGGGCTGGAAAATGGGGTATTTTGGACATTCTTTCAAATTAGCCTACAAGCATAAATAATATTGAATTAATTAAACCTAATATGTTACATTTGTAGCCAAGGCCCAGAGAAACTTCTCTAACATTTGTTGCCAATGGCTAACTAATGTTGGCTAACTAATGTTGTGCTTATCTTGGAGCAGAAAAATGACTAGTAATCCTATAATATACGAAGTTTAGAATTAAGTAAACTTCCACTATTATTATTATTATTATTATTATTATTATTATTATTATAATTATTATCATTATCATTATCATTATAATTCTTGTTGTTGTTGTTTTTATTGTTGTTGTTATTATTAATAAATTTTATTATTATTATTATTATTATTATTATTGTTATTCTTATATGAGTATATGTGATTAATTTCAAACTTATATTGATCTTAAATGTACATTGTATTTTTTTATCATGTTCGCATTTATAAAATAAAAATATCAACATAAGTTAATTAAAAAATAAGTGAAAAAATAATTCATATATATAATCATGTGAAATAAGAAGTAAAAATTCATATTTACGCACAATTTTATAGAAATCTGTATATATATTATGCTTTTTGTACATATATATTCGAATTCACACACATACACTAAATACAATATTTACCCATAAATATATTATTCTATACATTTTTTATGGTGTAATCAAAGTGAAAAGAGCAATATTCGGCTAAATTTTCATATTTCCTATATTAACACTCAAGAAAAGTTATCAATTAATCATATAGTGTCATTAAGATAAAAATAAAAAGTACTACTATTTTTAAATAGGCTTAATAAAGCTAAAATAATAGCGTTGTATCTTTAAACTTCCTTTAACTTTTATATTGTTATGGAGAAACATTGGCTAAATTTGATCAAAATGTTTTGGTCATATTTAAGCAAAAATGACCGCCAATGGTCAAATTAAGTTAAATATGACTGAATTGCATCGGTCATTATTAGGATGGTCAAATTTAGCTAAAAATGTCAAATTTAATTAAATTTGACGTACTAGGCCGGTCAAATTTAGCTAAATAGGTCAAATTTAGTTAAATTTGACGGACTAAATATGATTGCTCAATTTTTCAATTTTGATAGACTAAAATTGACTTCGAACAGTCAATTTTATATTTTGACTTTTGTCTTCAAAAATTTCGATAAAAATTGAATTTCCCGCCTGTTGTAACAAATGTGTCGGCCAACGAGTTAAAATCAATCAATTTTATAAATTTGACTAGGTTACTTTTGGTCTAAATTATAAATATGACTCCATTTGAGTTGGTCGAGTTTATAAAAGCGACAATTTTTGATCAAATTTAAAGTACGAAATATGATTACTATTAAAAAAATAAAAAGTTCCTTGCTTCTGAAAAATGTGCAAGTACTTTTTTTTAAATTCACTAAAAAAATTTCATACATAGTAGACACAAAGGTTATCTAGCATATTGTAAAATTTTACTCTTAACTAATTATTTGTTTATGAGGTATTCTACAAAGATAAACCATAGTAAATTTATATTGAATAATTATTTGTGTTAAATTTGTGACGTAGCTTTGAAGCTAATTTACTAAGTCTATATCTTCAAGGCAATAAACAACTTTCCTGGTGTTCTATTAGGTGTTTTACAGAGATAGACATATAAATGTGTCACACCATAGTTCTTCCATTTTCTTTGAGACGTCTTTCCTGAAGGAGGAAACTGCATATCCTCACAAAGACTCCATACTAGCGATCCTAAATAACAACATGTAACTGAATGTGCTTCAGTTCTTCCAAACTTTATAATCATTCTCAACGGTTTATCTGGTTCCAAGAAATACCGATAAGTGCCATAAAAACTAGTTTTACCACCATGCTTTAGTTGATTGGCTTTTTACTTGTCCCATACAAATATGACATTCATCAAACTAAGTCATCACAGCTCTCACAAGTCGCATATATATGGCCATGGTCTCATCTCTCGCCTCAAATTCTCCATTGACCTGGGACACCACAAGTTTCGAGTCTCCACAGACCTTCAAGTTTTTAACCCTCAAGGTTCCAGCTAAGCCAAGTCCTGCAATGTGGGCTTCATATTCCGCCTCATTATTTGTGGAAGGAAAATCTTACTTTATATTATACTCAATCAAGACACCATCGAGGCTTTGTAAAATCATCCCAGCTCCACTTGAATTTTTTCAATGCCCCATTAAATAGAGCACTCAGAACTCTTTGTTCTCAACTATCTTTTCTCCATCTTGGCCATCCATGCCTTGAGTTATATCTTCCTGCCCCCGACTTCTTGGTTGTCAATAGTACATTCAACCACGAAGTCAGTCAAGACCTGAGCTATTATCGATGTTCTAGGCTTATACTTAATGTCAAATTCTTCAAGCTCTATAGCCCATTTGATCAGCCTTCCACTGACCTTAGAACTATGGATGATGTTTCTCAAAGGCTTATTTTTTAACACTTCGATTTTATGTGCTTGGAAGTAGGGACGTAACTTTCTTAAAGTCATGACCAAGGCCAAAGCAAACTTTACTATAGTTAAATAGTTCAACTCAGCTGCGTGTAAAATCTTGTTGACATAATAGATATGTTTATGGGTTTTGGCTTCCTTTTTTACCAATACAACGCTCAAGGCTCTTTCAAAAACAACCAAGTACAAATACAGACTTTCATTCTGAACTGGTTTGGCCAACAACGGGGCTTGAACCTTGTATTTCTTTAATTCCTTAAACGACATCTGACATTCATCGGTCCAAGGAAAATCTTTTACTTTCTTTAAAGATTTGAAGAATGGCTGGCACTTGTCTCCGGACTTGGAGATGAACCGTCCCAAAGCAGTAATCATTTCATTGTGTTTCTGAATGTCCTTTACAGAGCGTGGATATTCCATATCCAGGATGGCCTTTATCATGTTAGGATTGGCCTCAATTCCCCTCTGGGAGACCATTAATCCTAAAAACTTTCCAGATCCTACACCAAAAGGACACCTGGCGAAATTCAACATCATCTTGTGATATCTCAAAACCTCAAAAGTTTCCCTCAAATGGGCTATATGATCAACCTTTAGAAGGCTCTTGACTAACATGTCATCTTCGTAGACCTCCATGATCTTTCCAATAAGATCCTTAAAAATCTTATTCACCAACCATTGGTAAGTGGCTCCTGCATTCTTGAGACCAAATGTCATAATCAAGATAATAAAAAAATACCAAAGTTGGTGATGAATAATACCTTTTGGATTGTCATTTTTATGCATTTTGATTTGATTATAGCCGCTCAATCCATCCATGAAACTCAGCATCTCATGCCCTCCAGTGGAATCTATCAAAGTGTATATCTGTGGGAAAGGAAAATTATCCTTTGGACATGCATCGTTCAGGTTAGTGAAGTCAACATACATCCTCCACTTTCCATTAGCTTTTTTCACCATCACCGGATTAGCCAATCATTCCATGAATTGTATTTCCTCATTGAACCCAACCTCTAAGAGCTTTTTTACCTTATGTTTTATGGCCTCTTTTCTTTTCAAAGCAAAACTCATTTTCTTTTGCTTTACTGTATTTCGGTTAGGGTCGATATTTAGCTTATGAGTTATCAATTCAAAACAATACTCGGCATATAAACTGCTGACCACGCAAAAATGTCATTGTTCTCTTGTCAGAACTTTATCAACGTCAGGGGTTCCTTTAAAGAAGCTCCAATAAAAATCATCTTTTTCGGGTCGCTGGGAGTCAAGGGAATTGGGATTAAATCTTTTATTGGCTTTGTTATATATTGAATTCTCAATGATCAGAAGAAGCTCAGGATCTGGCTGTTCAGATGTCATCGGGATCTGATGTACCGTCAGGATTTGGTATGTCATCAGGATTTGTATGACATCAGTATTTGAAGACAGTCAGCATTAGAGGATTTGTTTTGTTCCTTATAATGGGGAGCAGATATCTGTTACGTCTGAGAGATAGGACTTTATCTTTTTAGTTTAAGATATGTATCAGTTTCGGTTAGTTTTTGATAATGTATATCTTAGATTAATCTGTTGTAGCTGTGTAGTAAATAAACACGGTTTAGGTCATCACTTAGTGAACAACACTCGAGGATCATTCGACCTAGCAGCTCTCAAGAACATCGGTATTTCTTGAGAGAATTTTGTAACAGTTTTTATCATAAATATAAAAAGCTGTTATATTTTATTACTTGTTCGAAATATTTATACAATTGTATCCAACCCCCCCCCCTGAACAATTGTATCTTTACTGGGAAACAATTGGTATCAGAGCACACTGATAAATTTATAATCAGAAACGATCTAAACATGTCCCTGAACAAGTATGAAAGTATTAAAATTCCCATTCTGAAAAAGACTGAATATCCAACATGGAAGGTGAAGATGCTCATGTACCTGGAAGCTACAGATCCAGATTATCTAGACGTAATCAATGATTGACCCTTCATGCTAACAAAACTGGTGCCTGCAACTCCTTCGGTTGCTGAACACTATCAACTGAAGGAGAAGATAGAATGGACACCAGAAGAGAAAGTAGTTGTGTTGAAAGATGCAAAGGTAAGAAACATTTTGCATAACAGTCTTAATCCTGTGATGTCAAATAGGATCATAGCCTACAAGACTGCCAAAGGAATATGGGATGCTCTTGAAACTCAATGTCAAGGAACCATGGCCATCAAGAAGAACAGAAGGGATATTCTGATTCAAGAATATGAACACTTTGAGGCCAAGCCTGATGAAAGTCTCACTGATATCTATGACAGATTTCTGACTCTACTCAACAATCTGTCTTTGGTAGGAAAGTTGTATGATCGAGAGGATTCAAACACCAATTTTTTAAGAGCATTAAGTGAAGAATGGGAGACTCAGACTTCAATCATACGATATCAGTATAATTTGGACGTAATTACTCTGGATGAAGTCTATGGCATGCTAAGAACTCATAATTTGGAGGTTCAGCAAAGGAGAGAGAGGAAAAGCAGCAAAGGGAAATCTATTGCTTTGAAAGTTAATGATAAAGCTTCAAAAGAAAAGTCTGTTGGAGCTGTACGAAAGAAGAACAAATTGCCAGAATTAGATACTGATGATTCATCATCATATCCTGATGATGATACTGATTTTGAAACTGATGAGAACATGACAAATTCAGATGTCATGCAAATGGCTGTATTACTGGTTAAGGGCTTCAGGAAAATGCAATTCAGGAAGTCTAGGAACAACAGAAGCTTCAGGAAGAAGTTCATTGGAGGTGAAAAGAAGTCAATTGGGAGAAAAGATGGAAAGGACTCTAAAGCTGGGAAGCTAGACAGGACAAAGATCAAGTGTTACAACTGTGCTGAACCTGGTCACTTTGCCTCAGAGTGCAAGAAAACAAAGAATGATCAAGGGAAGAGCAAAGCCCTGATCACTTCAAGCAAGAATTGGGTGGACTCCTCTGACTCTGAAGATGAAAATACATGATATGTATGCACTGATGGACAGTCTTGATGATCCTGCTGCTTCTGAGCCTAAGGTACAAACTCATTTCTTCACTTTTGATACTGAAAATATATCTGAATTGAAATCTATTCTTAAATCTTTGCATGGTAGTTTTAAGAATAAGACTTTAGAAAATGATAGACTTATAACTGAAATTAAGACATTGAAATCTAGGAATGATCAGTTAGAGTCTGACTTGATACATACAGTTAAGATTCTTGAGGCTAGATACAGTATGTTAGAAAAGAATCTAGAGAATGAGAGAAAAACCCTTAAAGCCTGGACTGATTCAGGAAAAAAGGTTCATGAGATGATCTCAAAGAAAAACTGGAAAGAATGCCTAGGCTATAAAGATGGAATTAAGGATGTTGACACTAAAAATAAAATTTCCCTTAAAACTCCTGTTAAGTTTATTTCATCAGAAGCTGATGAACCCAAATCTACTTTTGAAAAGGGTTCAACATCATTATCACAAGAAGAACTGGTAAATGATAAAACTCAAAGAAAGAAAATCAAGGAAACCATTAAGTCTGTTAAGAAAAAAAAGAACATAGGACTTTTGTCAGCAAATTAATTGAAAAAGATAATATCTGAGGTTATTGACAAACCTCAAGCAAAAAGTCCTAAGAGAAACAGGAATGGTAAGCAAGGTATTTCTAAGGATTCAATTTACAAGGTTGTTCCCAGTGCTCCTAGGAAAACTTGTTTTAACTGTGAAGATACTAATTATCTTGCTATTGATTACAAGAGGAATAAGAAAAGGAAAACTGCTATTCCTGAGTCTGATGTTAGGGGTAGATGATTATTTTATATATTGAATTCTCAATGATCAGAAGAAGCTCAGGATCTGGCTGTTCAGATGTCATCGGGATCTGATGTACCGTCAGGATTTGGTATGTCATCAGGATTTGTATGACATCAGTATTTGAAGACAGTCAGCATTAGAGGATTTGTTCTGTTCCTTATAATGTGGAGCAGATATCTGTTACGTCTGAGAGATAGGACTTTATCTGTTTAGTTTAAGATATGTATCAGTTTCGGTTAGTTTTTGATAATGTATATCTTAGATTAATCTGTTGTAGCTGTGTAGTATATAAACATGGTTTAGGTCATCACTTAGTGAACAACACTCGAGGATCTTTCGACCTAGCAGCTCTCAAGAACATCGGTATTTCTTGAGAGGATTTTGTAACAGTTTTTATCATAAATATAAAAAGCTGTTATATTTTATTACTTGTTCGAAATATTTATACAATTGTATCCAACCCCCCCCCTTTGAACAATTGTATCTTTACTGGGAAACAATTGGTATCAGAGCACACTGATAAATTTATAATCAGAAATGATCTAAACATGTCTCTGAACAAGTATGAAAGTATTAAAATTCCCATTCTGAAAAAGACTGAATATCCAACATGGAAGGTGAAGATGCTCATGTACCTGGAAGCTACAGATCCAGATTATCTAGACGTAATCAATGATGGACCCTTCATGCCAACAAAACTGGTGCCTGCAACTCCTTCGGTTGCTGAACACTATCAACTGAAGGAGAAGACAGAATGGACACTAGAAGAGAAAGTAGTTGTGCTGAAAGATGCAAAGGTAAGAAACATTTTGCATAACAGTCTTAATTCTGTGATGTCAAATAGGGTCATAGCCTAGAAAACTACCAAAGAAATATGGGATGCTCTTGAAACTCAATGTCAAGGAACCATGGCCATCAAGAAGAACAAAAGGGATGTTCTGATTCAAGAATATGAACACTTTGAGGCCAAGCCTGATGAAAGTCTCACTGATATCTATGACAGATTTCTGACTCTACTCAACAATCTGTCTTTGGTAGGAAAGGTGTATGATCGAGAGGATTCAAACACCAAGTTTTTAAGAGCATTAAGTGAAGAATGGGAGACTCAGACTTCAATCATACGATATCAGTATGATTTGGATGTAATTACTCTGGATGAAGTCTATGGCATGCTAAGAACTCATAATTTGGAGGTTCAGCAAAGGAGAGAGAGGAAAAGCAGCAAAGGGAAATCTGTTGCTTTGAAAGTTAATGATAAAGCTTCAAAAGAAAAGTCTGTTGGAGCTGTACGAAAGAAGAACAAATTGCCAGAATTAGATACTGATGATTCATCATCATATCCTGATGATGATACTGATTCTGAAACTGATGAGAACATGACAAATTCTGATGCCATGCAAATGGCTGCATTACTGGTTAAGGGCTTCAGGAGAATGCAATTCAGGAAGTCTAGGAACAACAGAAGCTTCAGGAAGAAGTTCATTGGAGGTGAAAAGAAGTCAATTGGGAGAAAAGATGGAAAGGACTCTAAAGCTGGGAAGCTAGACAGGATAAAGATCAAGTGCTACAACTGTGATGAACCTGGTCACTTTGCCTCAGAGTGCAAGAAAATAAAGCATGACACTACTAAAAATAGTAGATACGACATCGGTGCTTAAACATCGGTATGTAATATACCCGATGTTAAAAGCATATTTAACATCGGTTTAAAAAAAAAGCGATGTGAAAAGCCTGTTTAACATCGATTTTACATAGTAGCCGTTGTCTATGTTTAATTTTAAAATAATAACAAATTAATGTTTTTCACTTTAACATCGGTTATTTATACTAACCGTTGTCTATAACCATTTCTAAAAAAATGACTAAATAAATGTTTCAGTTCCCCCGCTGAGTACGTACCCAAATTTTTCCGGTAACAAAAAAGTTAAAAAATTATTTCCCCTTCCCCTTTTACTCACACACCCATACATCTCTATCTCTGTAGCTATCTCCATCTTTATCTCTCTCCCCCAAACCTCGACTCACATATCAGGGCTCTTTCTCTCTCTCAAACTTGCGGCTCTCTCTTTGCTCTCTCTCTCTCAGACCACGATTGTAATTCTCTCTCAAACCTTTGCTCTATCTCAAAAACCCTAATTCTCTCTCTTAAATATCGAACTTCATCTCTCTCCCCCCTCTCTCCCCCCTCTCTCCCCCTCTCTCTTTCCGTCTCTCTCTTTCTCCACTCTACCTTTGTATTCTCTATTACCATCTCTTTCTCCTCTCTCTTTCGACTCCCTATCTAGATCTTGGTGGAAGCTTCGATTTATGTAAAATCGATTGGTGAAGGTTAGACTCTGGCCATGATGAAAGCGATTGACGATGGTTTGAAGAAAGGGAAGGAGTTTTCCGTTACAAATCGGGCTAAAAATTGGTGGTCTTATTTAATTTGGTAGCTTAAAATCGAGTCGAGAAAGCAAATGTTTGGTTTGATTATATATGTAAATTTTAAATTTGTTTCAAAATTTTACATTTTGATTTTAATGAAGCTTTTGTTTATAGGTCTGAAGCTTTGGAGCTTGAAACATATCCTTCAATCGGTAAAATATCTCTCTCTTTTAGCGTTATTTACATCCATTGTGTATTTATATAGATCTGCCAGTGTATATTTATATTTGTATGTTCAGTTTGTTTATTCTATTATGTTCTGCTATTAAGTTTAGGTGTTAAAAAAACAAAGAAGGATACAAAAGCATGGATCTTCTTCAAGTTCTGTTGGTTCCTTTAGATTTACAGTGGTATTATGAATACATAAAAAATGATCTCTCAACTACAAGAAAAATAGACTTTTTCTAACGGATAACTTCAAACAGATTTATTAGATCCATTTCATGTGTATGTTTTCATTTTTTGTACTCATTCTTATATTAGTAATATTTTGGTATAAATATATTGAAGTATTTTGATTTCTTTCGGGTGAAGGCTATGTGTTTTAATTTATGAGTTTATTTTTAGGTCTGATTTTACAGTGAAAGAGTTTAGATCTTACAGATCAGAGTTTGTTTTTAAATTATTTGCTACGTCTGTTAGTATGGATCTTAAAAGTTTTTGTTCTAGCTTCCATCAGGCAAAAAATGTGCTTGGTCTGATACATCATATCTTATTTTGAAGAATTGACATAGATACGGATGATGCACTCCTTCGTTTTAGTTAATTAAGTTGTGGGGATGACCTCATTAACAGAGCAAGAACAGGAATTAACACAACCTGAGCTTTTTGGATCTGAAGCTTGCACTTTTCGTGCTCAAAATAATTGTCAGTTTTAGTTTTCAAGCTAACAACTAGTTAAGTTATGTTTTCAAATCTTTTTAACCTTTTTGGGGTAGCTAGATTAAGTAATCCAAATCACACCCACTTGATTGCAGTTGCTATCTTTAAGTGCAGAGACAATTATGATAGTAAATGGGACAACAGTTGCTGAGCCTATAAAAACCCAAGCTTACATGACCTCCAGATTTACGGGATCATAGTGACTATCATTCTATGTTTCGTTGGCCTCAATATTTGTTGGGATACTTGTTACGATGAAAGATCACCCAGCAAGTAAGTCTTCATCTTGGTTAAAATTTGATTCCTCTTACCATATTAGCTATGGTTCATGTTTACCCCTGCTATATTTAGTACGACAGTCTGTTCACTGGGACACTTGATACAGTATTATATGGGAGTTAAAATGTATATATTTGGCCTGAGGATTGGTTTGTTAATTTCTTGTTTCTGTTATTACTTTTTTCTTTATCTGTAGAAAGAATAATTTAGTGGCATGTGATTAACCACATATATCATATTGCATCCCTTTTTTTAAAGAGTTCATAAGTTACTTATTCTAACCAGTGCATACTCTCTATTTTGGTTAATCAGAATTATGTTTATTCGTGCCTTGAACACGTTGATTTTCCACATGCGTGTCTTTTATGTTATTTGGCAGGAAGAAATAAATTTTTTTAATGCTTTAAAGAACATTTTTCTTATTGTTTTGCTCCCAATTAATTACCACCCTCTAATCCCCTTATCTACCCCCATAAGATGTATCTAAAATCTGTGACTAGTTAAATTTTCGTAAGTACTTCTAAAAAGATTGTATGTTCAAGTTTTTCGGGCTAGTAAGATTAATATCACTGTTGATATAACTTTTCCAGGCTCACTGTTACTATAACAATATAATCTATTTTCATATGTCTCAGTGTCTTCTTCTGTTTCCTCTAATTCTGGTGTAGATAGAAAGAGAAGGCAATTTATGGAATAAATACAGCAGACCATTACTTTTCCAAGACAAAATATAGCAAAATTGCATCAGCTATGACTAGGCTTCTCGCGATGGGCCGACCAATAAAGTTCGAACAAGAATGTCAATTGCATCAGCTATGATATTTGGGTCGGTATTCTGGAGAATGGGAATGTCACAGACGTCAATTCTAGATAGAATGGGACTACTTCAGGTTAAGTTGTTTTATATAAATGTTCTTTGTAAACATACATCGGATATATTAATGTAGAATGTTTATAGCTTTAGAATTTGAAATCTGAGTCGATGCCATTTTTAAAATCGAAATACAATACGTAAAATGTTTTGTTTTTCACATTATTTTCAAGTTGATTTTTTGCCAGTCACTGTTAGAGGACGAGACCGAAGATATGTACCATGCTGTTGAACAAAGTGACCTAGAATTTAATAGTACAAAGATCAATTCTGTAGGTGAGCAACTTACTTGTGTTCAAATAATTAACTTATCCTATGTGCTTGATAGCTTCCTCTATCGTTTCAACTTTTTAAAAGTGATACAGAGGAAGATGAACAACATGCTGGGGCAATCCAAGGCAGCGTGAAAGATATAGATGAATCAATGAGGTAAAGGTCGTGCAAAAGTTTCTTTCGATATCTACGTTTTTATGTTAATTATGCATTTTAGAATATAGATGCATGATGAAGGTACTGAAGCACTCTTCTCTCAAAGTAGATGAGTGTGTTAAACATAATTTGTGAAAGGCGCATATATCTCTGATATATAGGCACTTCTCGGGTGTTTATTAGCCAAAACATAATTAAAATTAAAAGTTAAGAATATGGTAGTAGATGGTTTGGGTACTAGCACCTAATTTATTTTTCTACAGATACTTTCTAACTGGTTAACGCGTCCCTACTGGGGTCAGACGGTCTGCTACAAACATTTATTAGATGGGACGTCGATGTGTTGCAGCTGTTTACGATTCAAGGTTATGGTAGAGATTCTGCGTTACACCGGAAATATACTCTGAATTGTTAAACATAGATAAATATAACTTGTTCTAAATTAGAACAAAGAGAGTTGTCTTCCAATTTGTTTGGACATAATCACAAATGATTACCAGATTTCCAGAAGTATGTTAAAATTCTAAAATGAAAGTAGCTGCAAAAAACAATCCTGCTTCTTTTCCATTAATCCTTGAGTCCTTTAAACAAGAATTCTCATTTTATGCAATATTTTAGGTAGCTAAGTCATGTCAGATAGAGGAAGACATGATTTTAAACTCCACGTTATGTGGTTTGCATCCTCCTATTCATAGTTTTTGTTATTCTGGTAATAACATGCAGTGAAGATTATAATTGGTGGTGGAGGGCTTACCCTACAGCAGGATCATCTTCCTTGTACCTGTTCCTCTACTCCATTTTCTACTTTTTCACAAAGTTGGAGATTATAAAGCTAGTTTCCGGTATCTTGTATTTTGGGTATATGTCAATCGCGTTGTTTGCCTTCTTTATCTTTGACTGGGACGATTGGCTTTTATGCTTGGCTTCCATGATTTCCTTTGACATATCTGTTCCAAGTCAAATATGTTTAGATTGTTGGATGTAATAATTATTAAATTTGGGTTTTATTGTTTGTGGTTGTGATATTTATTTTAGACTTGGAATGTGTCTGAATTGACCACTTCTTGGAATATTTAATGTTAAGAAATTTGGTATCAATGTAGCTTTATGTTTATGTTGCATTGTTTGGTATTTTTTTGGTTGTAAATGTAATTGGTTCCTGTGGATGTGAACAGTATTAGGATGGCATGCAATATACAAGACATTAACATCACATTGGTAAATATAAACCGATGTAAAAAATATAAGAAAGACATCAGGTAAAATAATATTAAACAAAAAAGAACTAAAAAATCCGATGTGAAATAGTCATTTGACATCAGTTCTGAAAAGAAACTCAATGATTTCACATTGGATACAGAAACAAAACCGATGTCTAATCCTACATTTCATATGGGACGTCTAAATGAACCGATGTCTAATCCCGCATTTCACATCGGGCAAATAAATAAACCGATGTTGATTCTCTATTTTGACATCGGTTTGTTCGAATGAATTTTAATAAATGGCTTCTAGAGCTTGTAAAGTTTCATATTTTAATGGATAAATACCTCTTAATATACTCATATTCAATTAGAAATACTGTAATATAAGTTGAAATTTGTTGCAAAGACATCACAATTAATCTTAAAATCGATGTATAGCACCGTAATAGACATCGGTTGTTAACCGATGTCAAAGGCTAATGACATTTAACATCACACGCGAAGACATCAGTTCAGATTTTTTTTAATATCGGTTCAGAACCGATGTCTGATGCCATATTTCTAGTAGTGTGATCAAGGGAAGAGCAAAGCCCTGATCACTTCAAGCAAGAATTGGGTGGACTCCTCTAACTCTGAAGATGAAAATACATGATATGCACTGATGGACAGTCTTGATGATCCTGCTGCTTCTGAGCCTAAGGTATAAACTCCTTTCTTCACTTTTGATACTGAAAATATATCTGAATTGAAATCTATTCTTAAATCTTTGCATGGTAGTTTTAAGAATAAGACTTTAGAAAATGATAGACTTATAACTGAAATTAAGACATTGAAATCTAGGAATGATCAGTTAGAGTCTGACTTGATACATCAGATAGATTTGAAGAAAGAATGTAAGAGAGCTAAACATACAATTAAGATTCTTGAGGCTAGATACAGTATGTTAGAAAAGAATCTAGAGAATGAGAGAAAAACCCTTAAAGCCTGGACTGATTCAGGAAAAAAGGTTCATGAGACGATCTCAAAGAAACACTGGAAAGAATGCCTAGGCTATAAAGATGGAATTAAGGATGTTGACACTGAAAATAAAATTTTCCTTAAAACTCCTGTTAAGTTTATTTCATCAGAAGCTGATGAACCCAAATCTACTTTTGAAAAGGGTTCAACATCAGTATCACAAGAAGAACTGGTAAATGATAAAACTCAAAGAAAGAAAAGCAAGGAAACCATTAAGTCTGTTAAGAAAAAAAAGAACATAGGACTTTTATCAGCAAATTAATTGAAAAAGAAAATATCTGAGATTATTGACATAGGACATTTTTACATCAATAATAAATTGAATTTAAAGTGCTTATGTTTATGTATTATCTAAGATTTAAAATCTTATATCACTCGGTACCCTTTCTCCTAGTACAAAATTTGTGCAACAAATAAAAAATATTGACTAACTAAAATTTATTAAAATTAACAATATTTTTTAAGATAGAAAAACTGGTAAAAAATAACTATCCACACATGTTTTATTTTAAATTTATCCATATTAAACATGTACACGACAGAGCACATTTAAAAGTCCAGTAACTATATGCATGTAAATTTGGCATCAAGTATATAACCGTTTGTGAAATTTTGTACTTTTATATGATTATAATTAAAATTTCACTGCTCACTGGTATTGGTAAGTGGTTGTTAAGTAAACATTTAGGTGTGGAAGACAGTTCACCATAATTCATAAATACATAACTGATATTGTATAAACATGGTCTTACTGATCCTCTGTAGTCCATCACTTTACTCTGAACACCAAGTCGTTAAAAATAATCAAAGATGGTTAAGAATTCTGGGCACAAAAAGGTGTATGGCCGAGAACCCAGAGTCAGACTTCCAATAATAACAGCTGCAAGAATTTTTCAATTGACACAGGAACTAGGTCACAACAATGATGGGCAAACCATTGAATGGCTTCTCCGTGAAGCTGAGCCTGCTATCAGGCGTTATACAGGTACCGGATCAATGCCTTATGTCCCTGAATCAACTCGGTCCCTGAGTCTCCCCATGTCTCCACCATCCTCCTTTGCACCTGTAAGTGCTACTTCAACCATGAGTATCCCCCTGTCTCCGTTGTCCTCCTTTGCTACTTCAACCATGAGTCTCCCCCTATCTCCCCTGTGCTCCTTTGATACTTCGACCATGAATCTCTCCATGTCTCCACCATCCTCCTTTGCACCTGTAAGTGCTACTTCAACCCTCACTGTGACACCTCCTGGTCCTGTCTTGGTGCAAACATTAATGTGTGGCTTGGCATCTTCACATGAATCTTTTGTGGGACCTGCACTGAACCGTCCTATACCTACCATGCTAACGGGGTCAACAATGCGGGTTCCGTCCACAAGGGGAATGGTTGCTCCTACAATGGTTGATCTTGTGCCAGCATATGGATCATACATGGTGCCTCAGCAAAATATTGGAATGGCTCAGTCTGGCATAGGGGTAGTACCCACAACTGTTGTTCCTGAATCTTATATAATGCCACAAGAAAATGCTGGGCTTCCTGAGCTACCTGGCATTGAGTTTGATAATTCAGAGTTTTTTATGTCACTGCTGCAGGGAAATGACGTAGCAAATGAGGGTAGATGGTTCAATGATCAGAATGATCTTCATAATCATTAGATAAGTGATCCTTGAGATGTTATAATTATTTATCTCCTAAAAAGATGGTTATGTCACATGTAGAATTTAATCTCTTTTAATTTTTTTTCATTTTTAGTTATCACCCACAAAGGTGATTATGTCATATCTTAAATTTAGTTTTTTATATTTTATTTTATTTTCTCTTTGTTATTTAAGATAATTAATTAAACAACTTTTCAAATTTAATCTTTTAAGATCGGGATAATGATGATCTTGATTTGCAATTCTTAGGATTTGTTATCATTTCAAACCAGAAAGTTTGTAGCTAATTTTTACAATATTCATGCTTCTTACCTTCACTACAAGAAAATAAGGTTAAATACAACTGATTTAAATTCGGCCGGGGTTAAATTCGACCGCAAGCGGTCGAATCCTTTGGACACGGCTAAATTCGACCGGCCTCAGTCGAATTCAAACGGTTGTATTTAAACAGTCGTATTTACAATCAATTTTAACTGAAAACGGTTGAAATTAAAACGGTCGAAATTAAACTAGTCGAATTTAGCCCCTAAATTCGACCAAAAAAAATTTCCGTTCGAATTTAGCCCCAAAAAAAATGGAGGGAATTTTCCCGCTAAGTAATTTATTTGCCACTCCTAAATTTAACCGATTTCGGTCAAATTTTATATTTAAAAATGGAGGGAAATTTACCCATACTTTTGCACTTTTAAAAAAAATGAGGGAAATTTCCCGCCCATTTTGAAGGTATATTTCAACGAAATTCGGTTTTATTTATAACTTTTTTCAATTTAATTTTTAATAAAAAAAATTATTTAAATGTTAGTGAATATTTTGAAATTATGGATATTTAAAAGTTATCCAAATAAAAAAAATTAGTTCTTGAAAAAATAAATTATGCGCTATAAGAATTTTCAAATTTCTTTATTTGTTTAAAAAATATAATTGATGCTAGTTATGAGTATAAGTCTAACCGATATTTGACTTTTAAAATGACAAACCAAATAAAATTATTTTGATATGAAATTTTGGTCATAACACTAATATATATATATAAGCATCCATACGGTTGAATCGATGAAAAAAATTTATAAAAAAAAAAAAATAAAACACCAATTCAAGACTAAATACTAATTAGCTGTACTGGTCAAACTGTTGCCTGACTATTAAAATGACAAATTAAATAAAATTATTTTGATTTGAAACTTTCATTATATCACTAATATATATATATATATATATCACTAGTTAGTTATACTAGTCAAACTCATGTTTGACTTTTAAAATGGGAAACCAAATAAAATTATATTGTTATGAAACTTCGGTTAAATCATTAATATATATATATATATATTGACATCCTTACGGTTAGATCAAGTGCATTGAAAAGAAATTAATTTAAAAATAAATTAAATATTTTTACACATAAAAAGTTTCAAAATCGTGACAAAAAAGCATCAAAATTTTATTTTATATAATATATTATTTGAAAAACATTTTGAAAATTACTTTCTTAAAAACAAAAATAAAATGTTTTCATCTTTTAATATATTAAAAGCCCAACCCAATCATCCTAATATAAGGCCAGACCAAACTTAAATAATTTTATAAACTGATTTATACCAAGCCCATTAGTATTCAAATCAGCCCAATTCATTAAAAAAACCCTACAATCTTGGCCGTCCATCTCATTCAATATCTAATCCTAGCCGTACATGTGAAAACAAATATACACTAAAATAGGGTTTACTACTAAGCTGTGTGTATGTGCCTCTCAGCCGTGTCTCAATTCTCTCTTATTCTCTCTCAAGAACTCGGCTGATATCTTTTATTTTCCGTCGAGTTCATCAATGATTCCGAACCAATCTCAAATAATCTTTCTCTATCAGATACTATACACTCTATTCGAGCTATTCAATTGCAAAATCTGTTGAATCGTTCATTAAATTGGATGGGTTGGTAAAATCGAATAATTTTTGATCAAATCCACTTGAGTTCTAATCGATAGAACTTGAGTTTGATTCGAAATCAAAATTCACACACACGATTACACGGATATATGTATATTTAGGCTAGATTTATGTTCAAATTATTATAACCCTAATTTATGTTTGAGTGTTTTTGTGCAGAATTAATGAAGAATGAAGAAGAAACTGATGGATTAAGAAGCTAAAATGGCAGAGACATGAAAATCAGTGCCAAATCAACACAAGTCGATGGGTCAACTTGGCCGACTCACTGAGTTGACTCGGACGATTCACTGAGTCAACTGGTCGAGTCTGAAAAAATATTTTGGAAATTTGCTTCAAGATGAGCAACTAATTGTCGAGGTGCTCGCATTTTTTATCTACGCTCATATATCTATTTATGTTGTAATTTAGAATAGAATTTTTTAAAGTTATTCCTAGGAGGACTATACACCTATGATAGCTTTGTATGATTGTAAACTATAATTTGATATTATTGCTTTTAATTAAGATTCAATTAAAAATTGAGTTTTGCCGGAGTCGTCATCGGTTTTTGTTTGAAATTAACCGGATTTAAGGTTGGGATTGGACTGTTGTTTGTTGTGTTGATTGTCCTTTACCATTATACAAAAATGGACATAAAAACAGAGCAACCAATTCATTTTGATGCCAAAACAAACTTGGTCCGTGCTTGTTCGTGGTTACTGGAACACATGACCGGAAACTGGGTTCGGATTAATCATTTTATTTTTTTAAAAATTGGTGTTGGTTAAATCGACCGAATATGGTTAAATTTAGAATTGTATTTTCAACGAATTCAAGTTTTGGGCGGGCCTTTTAACTTTTTCAAAAAATTCATTTTTTTGAGTGGAAATTTCAAATTTCAAACAAAAATTTAAATTTAACCGTCTTCGGTCGAATTTTTTCGGTTGAATTTAAGCGGTCGTATTTATTCGGTCGTAATTAGATGGTCGAATTTAGTTAAATACGACCGAACTTCTAAATTCGACTCCCTTTATTACAACCGATTTAAAATCAGTCGAAATAAGATAAATTTGACCGTGCGCGATCGAATTAAGCTAAATTCGACCGATTTTTTTCGGTCGAATTTAGCCTTTTTCTTGTAGTGCTTCTATCTTAATAATCTTGTTAACTTTGCATCTAAATTAATGAGATAATTTGACTTTAGAATTACAAGAAGTAAAGGTAATTCTATTTCTCTGAAAGTGAACTTTAGCATAAAAAAAAATTAATTTTGGGCATTGTCCAAGTAGTAATTTTAGGTATTTAACTATAAATTTATAATGTATGTTACCAAAGTCATTGTTAGAGTAATTTAACAATTAAATCCAAAATTTTATTAAATGAGTTATTATTGGGGTAAAAAACAAAGGGATTCAATATATTACAAATTAAATATAATGTAAAAATATTTTCTCTTAGAGTATTGGAAAAAATGTTCCAACCTATACCAAAAGTTCACCTACAAGCAAATTATTAGATGGGAAAAATCTTATAGAACATATGGTTAAATTCAATTTGAGTATCTTGTTTACTTATTTTGAAACAATAGACATTTTATTATTGATATTTGATAAGAAAAGATGCAATATATTTTATTTAAAGTTCTATTTAAAGTGAATTACAATTTAATTATCAAAAAATTATTGGAATGTGAAATATGAAATAAGAAAGTATATAATATTTTCAATTAAATTTACTAAAATAATATATATCAATAAGTATGGTCAATGCCTTCCTCGGTCCAAAAAAAATATCAGTTCCAATAAATAATTTAATTTATTAAATTTTCAAACCAAAAAAATAGAAATAATTTAAATTTAGTTACTTGTGATTTGTAAAAATCGGGAATCGGGGAAGATCGGTGGTGCTACCAATTTGGGATTAATTGAAACAGGAGATTAATCGTAGTAAAAAACGGATGTATTATAATATTAAATTATATTTAATATATTATTATGATTATATTAGTTATTTATTAACAAATATATATTTATTATATCTTAATTTTTATATTTATTCATATTTAAATGAATATAATAATTTTAATTTTATTAAATAATTATATATACTCCAATACAGAAAAATTCCTAAGGACTAATCGGATTTCAAAAATTGAATCTGTTGGATACCTTGCGGGGGATTAATCGCGAATTAATTGGTTAAATTGAAGATTTTTAGAACACTTCTTGTGATTATTATTTGCTTTTAGTTGAAGAATACTTGAAATATACCTTACACATTATTACACTTTAGTTGTCTTTATAATTATTTACATTTTAACATAAATAAAAAAAATTGTAACATATGATCTCATCAAGAAATAGTGATCGTAATTTTATTACAAAAACAATTAATTTAATGCTTGAGTTTGAAACCTAGCAACCATATGATCTGATTTTATGGGAAAAATTATAAGGGAAGAAATGAAAACCAAAATATATAATTAATTTTGGTAACCTTATATACAAAAGGAACCACGTTTAAGGTTTGATGAAGTCAGTGGTCTCTATTTAAGGAATAGTACATAGATAGATATAACAAAAGTAAAGTGTTCACTAATAACTACTATAAAATTGACAAATTAGATTAGATAGTAGAAACCACAACTATGTAGTGCACAACACTCAAATTTCCGAGCCCCTATAAATTAATGAGAGCCATTAATTGGAACATTAATCGGACTGATTAATCGGAACATTAATAGGGAGAATATAAATATTATTTTTAACTTTTATTATTATAAAATGATAAATATGTCAAATATTTATTTGACAAAAGAAATTAGATTGGTATTAAACAATATCTACACATTTGACATTCGTTATTTACTAATTATTGAGTTTACAATATTAACTAATATTTCAATTCACACTTCTAAAATAATTACAATATGTCATTTTATATTTCAAGTGGGAAAATAAATAGTTTAGATTACTTATTACTTTTTACCAATACTTTATATTAGAAATTGGCATGATATTGTGTAAAATTATCAAATTAATGAATTAAAATCATAAAAAGGTAAAAAACAATGATTTTTAATTATTTTTCGACCAGACCGCCTATGACCGCTTAGCCCGCCTAATTTTGATTTTGACCCTATTTTCAGCAAAAAGGCATGAATCACCACCTAGGTCCGAGTCAGGGCGTTTTACCACCGCCTAAGGCATAAGAACCGCCTAGACGGTCACCTAGACCGATTTTTAGAACATTGGAAGAGACTATCAAACTCCTAAAGCATGATTAAAATTTACATACAATAAAAGCATATTTAACTTTCAATAAATAAAATGAATTAAGAATAAAATCCAAATTATTATTATTTTTGTAGCAATCAATTATACATAATCATAACAAAATTCTTATAGTAATGACTATAACTAAAAAAATAACATGACAGTATTAGTTTTTATTTTTATTTGTCACCACTATTTACAAACTTTTATGTTGAATCATTAAATTGTATTTTAGAAAACTAGATTTTTTTAAAAATACTTCATATTTTTAATCCTCTAAATATTTTTGAAATATATATTATCATTTAGTCAAACTAATATGGGCCTGAAATTAGCCCGGTGAAAAACCAAAATACCCACCATTTGGGGGCTTAGTACCTAAAATACCATTTGGCAGGACGGAGTGTCCAAATTACCTGTTGAATACGCTTGTCCAACATGCGAATTTCGTTTTTTTAAAATTTATAAAGGATACACATATGTGAAATGCGTATTCATTTTTTTGTTTTTAGGGAATACGCATGTGTGAAATGTGTATTCCTTATTTTTCAAAAAAGTGAGTACGCATAGCCCACATGTGTGTCCTTTATAAAAAAACTGAAGGTTGTATACGCAGTAATGTAATGCGTAATCTGTCGGTATTCTGGACAGTTCGCGCGCATCTGGGTATTTTTGGCAGTTGGGGCTGGAAAATGGGGTATCTGGACATTCTTTCAAATTAGCCTACAAGCACAAATAATATTGAATTAATTAAACCTCATATGTTACATTTGTAGCCAAGGCCCAGAGAAACTTCTCTAACATTTGTTGTCAATGGCTAACTAATGTTGTGCTTATCTTGGAGCAGAAAAATGACTAGTAATCCTATAATATACGAAGTTTAGAATTAAGTAAACTTTCACTATTATTATTATTATTATTATTATTATTATTATTATTATTATTATTATTATTATTATTATTATTATTATTATTATCATTATCATTATCATTATAATTCTTGTTGTTGTTGTTTTTATTGTTGTTGTTATTATTAATAAATGTTATTATTATGATTATGATTATTATTATTATTATTATTCTTATATGAGTATATGTGATTAATTTCAAACTTATATTGATCTTAAATGTACATTGTATTTTTTATCATGTTCGCATTTATAAAATAAAAATATCAACATAAGTTAATTAAAAAATAAGTGAAAAAATAATTCATATATATAATCATGTGAAATAAGAAGTAAAAATTCATATTTACGCACAATTTTATAGAAATATGTATATATATTATGCTTTTTGTACATATATATTCGAATTCACACACATACACTAAATACAATATTTACCCATAAATATATTATTCTATACATTTTGTATGGTGTAATCAAAGTGAAAAGAGCAATATTCAGCTAAATTTTCATATTTCCTATATTAACACTCAAGAAAAGTTATCAATTAATCATATAGTGTCATTAAGATAAAAATAAAAAGTACTACTATTTTTAAATAGGCTTAATAAAGCTAAAATAATAGCGTTGTATCTTTAAACTTCCTTTAACTTTTATATTGTTACGGAGAAACATTGGCTAAATTTGATCAAAATGTTTTGGTCATATTTAAGCAAAAATGACCGCCAATGGTCAAATTAAGTTAAATATGACTGAATTGCATCGGTCATTATTAGGATGGTCAAATTTAGCTAAAAGGGTCAAATGTAATTAAATTTGACGTACTAGGCCGGTCAAATTTAGCTAAATAGGTCAAATTTAGTTAAATTTGACGGACTAAAATGATTGCTCAATTTTTCAATTTTGATAGACTAAAATTGACTTCGAACAGTCAATTTTATATTTTGACTTTTGTCATCAAAAATTTCGATAAAAATTGAATTTCCCGCCTGTTGTTACAAATGTGTCGGCCAACGAGTTAAAATCAATCAATTTTATAAATTTGACTAGGTTACTTTTGGTCAAAATTATAAATATGACTCCATTGGAGTTGGTCGAGTTTATAAAAGCGACAAATTTTGATCAAATTTAAAGTACAAAATATGATTACTATTAAAAAAATAAAAAGTTCCTTGCATCTGAAAAATGTGCAAGTACTTTTATTTAAATTCACTAAAAAAAATTCATACATAGTAGACACAAAGGTTCTCTAGCATATTGTAAAATTTTACTCTTAACTAATTATTTGTTTATCAGGTGTTCTACAAAGATAAACCATAGTAAATTTATATTGAATAATTATTTGCGTTAAATTTGTGACGTAGCTTTGAAGCTAATTTACTAAGTCTATATCTTCAAGGCAATAAACAACTTTCCTGGTGTTCTATTAGGTGTTTTACAGAGATAGACATATAAATGTGTCACACCATAGTTCTTCCATTTTCTTTGAGATGTCTTTCCTGAAGAAGGAAACTGCATATCCTCACAAAGACTCCATACTAGCGATCCTAAATAACAACATGTAACTGAAGGTGCTTCAGTTCTTCCAAACTTTATAATCATTCTCAACGGTTAATCTGGTTCCAAGAAATACCGATAAGTGCCATAAAAACTAGTTTTACCACCATGCTTTAGTTGATTGGATTTTTACTTGTCCCATACAAATATGACATTCATCAAACTAAGTCATCACAGCTCTCACAAGTCGCACATATATGGCCATGGTCTCATCTCTCGCCTCAAATTCTCCATTGACCTGGGACACCACAAGTTTCGAGTCTCCACAGACCTTCAAGTTTTTAACCCTCAAGGTTCCAGCTAAGCCAAGTCCTGCAATGTGGGCTTCATATTCCGCCTCATTATTTGTGGTAGGAAAATCTTACTTTATATTATACTCAATCAAGACACCATCGAGGCTTTGTAAAACCATCCCAGCTCCACTTGAATTTTTTCAATGCCCCATTAAATAGAGCATTCAGAACTCTTTGTTCTCAACTATCTTTTCTCCATCTTGGCCATCCATGCCTTGAGTTATATCTTCCTGCCCCCGACTTCTTGGTTGTCGATAGTACATTTAACCACGAAGTCAGTCAAGACCTGAGCTATGATCGATGTTCTAGGCTTATACTTAATGTCAAATTCTTCAAGCTCTATGGCCCATTTGATCAGCCTTCCACTGACCTTAGAATTATGGATGATGTTTCTCAAAGGCTTATATTTTAACAATTCGATTTTATGTGCTTGGAAGTAGGGACGTAACTTTCTTAAAGTCATGACCAAGGCCAAAGCAAACTTTACTATAGTTAAATAGTTCAACTCAGCTGCGTGTAGAATCTTGTTGACATAATAGATATGTTTATGGGTTTTGGCTTCCTTTTTTACCAATACAACGCTCAAGGCTCTTTCAAAAACAACCAAGTACAAATACAGAGTTTCATTCTGAACTGGTTTGGCCAACAACGGGGCTTGAACCTTGTATTTCTTTAATTCCTTAAACGACATCTGACATTCATCGGTCCAGGAAAAATCTTTTACTTTCTTTAAAGATTTGAAGAATGGCTGGCACTTGTCTCCGGACTTGGAGATGAACCGTCCCAAAGCAGTAATCATTTCATTGTGTTTCTGAATGTCCTTTACAGAGCGTGGATGTTCCATATCCAGAATGGCCTTTATCATGTTAGGATTGGCCTCAATTCCCCTCTTGGAGACCATTAATCCTAAAAACTTTCCAGATCCTACACCAAAAGCACACCTGGTGAAATTCAACATCATCTTGTGATATCTCAAAACCTCAAAAGTTTCCCTCAAATGGGCTATATGATCAACCTTTAGAAGGCTCTTGACTAACATGTCATCTTCGTAGACCTCCATGATCTTTCCAATAAAATCCTTAAAAATCTTATTCACCAACCATTGGTAAGTGGCTCATGCATTCTTGAGACCAAATGTCATAATCAAGATAATAAAAAAATACCAAAGTTGGTGATGAATAATACCTTTTGGATTGTCATTTTTATGCATTTTGATTTGATTATAGCCGCTAAATCCATCCATGAAACTCAGCATCTCATGCCCTCCAGTGGAATCTATCAAAGTGTCTATCTGTGGGAAAGGAAAATTATCCTTTGGACATGCATCGTTCAGGTTAGTGAAGTCAACATACATCCTCCACTTTCCATTAGCGTTTTTCACCATCACCGGATTAGCCAACCATTCCATGAATTGTATTCCCTCATTGAACCCAACCTCTAAGAGCTATTTTACCTCATGTTTTATGGCCTCTTTCCTTTTCAAAGCAAAACTCATTTTCTTTTGCTTTACTGTATTTCGGTTAGGGTCGATATTTAGCTTATGAGTTATCAATTCAAAACAATACTCGGCATATCAACTGCTGACCACGCAAAAATGTCATTGTTCTCTTGTCAGAACTTTATCAACGTCAGGGGTTCCTTTAAAGAAGCTCCAATAAAAGTCATCTTTTTCGGGTCGCTGGGAGTCAAGGGAATTGATGAAAATAAGAAATAAAGAGATTTACAGAGAAGCTCAGCACATTGATTATCCGTTCAACTTCTCACCGGAGAAACGTTATAATGCCCGTTTTAACTCTTGTATATTCATATGGGCATTATAATCGTTATCCGGTAATTAGATCCTTAGACAAACAAAAGCTAGATCATTGTATAGGATTTAATATTTAATATCTTTGTAGTAGCTAGGAACTTTGTTGTTCTTAGATTGTAGCCGGTTAATTTATTTATCGGAGTGTATCAACACCCCCGAGGATTTATATATGAATATATACTTCCCGAATATCTTGTATTCCTCGTTTTATTTTCCCAAACACTATTCACCACAAGGACACGGAACCACTAACCAGACACTAAATTATATATCTATAAAAGATTCGAAATAATTTTTAATTTAGTGAGTATCGTATTCAACCCCCCCTCTTTCTACAATACTTCGAGACCTAATAGGAGTAATTGGAACCATGTCATCAACATTCTCCGAACTTTCACTATTTCCTGCAAGCTATATTTTTATAATGTCTTCAAGCACTGCCTTCACTTTCTCAAGTTGTTCCTTTGTATACTCAGAATCGACTACAAGCTTATCCTTATACAATGCATTCTCATTAAAAGTAACAACTCTACTTCTAATGACCTTCTTTGTCAAATTATACCAGAAACGGTGACCCATATCATCTGAGCCATAACTAATGAAGATACACTTTTTTAATTTTAGATCAAGCGTGTCCCTGTCAGAATCTTTAACATGCACATAAGAAATACAACCAAAAACCCGCAAGTGTGAAAGATTTACTTTCTTTTCCTGCCACTGTTCTTCAAAAATCTTGAAACCCAAAGGACTTGAAGGTTTTTTATTTATGAGACACACTGTTGTGCTAATAGCATCTGGCCAAAACATCTGGACGATTTCAGTGTTTATGGTTCTGATTTTGATGTATGTCTGCATAATCTCTCTAAAGTGCTTAAACGTTGTGAAGAGGTTAATTTGGTTTTGAATTGGAAATAGTGCCACTTCATGGTCAATGAATGAGTGGTACTTGGTCATCTTATTTCTGAACCTGGCATCCAAGTTGATAAAGCAAAATTTGAGGTGATTGAGAAACTCCCTCCTCATGTTAATGTCAAGGGAGTTAGGAGTTTCTTAGGTCATGCGGGGTTTTATCGTCATTTTATCAAAGATTTTTCAAAAATTACAAAACCCCTCACTCAATTGCTGTTTAAGGATGCCACTTTTGTCTTTATTGATGCTTGTTTGGAGTCTTTTTACAGGATTAAGGAAGCTTTGATAACTGCAACTATCATACAACCTCCAGATTGGAATCTTTCATTCGAAATCATTTGTGATGCAAGTGATTATGCTATTGGAGAAGTTCTCGGTCAGAGGAAAGACAAGGTATTGCACGCTATCTACTATGCAAGTAAAACCTTGGATGAAGCTCAGGGGAACTATGCTACTACTGAGAAGGAGCTTCTAGTTGTGGTCTATGCTCTTGACAAATTTCGTGCTTATCTCATTTGTTCCAAAGTCATTGTTCACACAGATCATTCTGCACTTAAATATCTAGGAAAACAATCAGCGTGCTATGGAAGTCGATAAGGATTACACGTCCGAGGATAAGGCCTCCGATGATGAGGACTTTGATGATGGCGGCGGTGATGGTACGGGATCAATGCCTGATGTCCCTGAATCTACTCGGTCCCTGAGTCTCCCCATGTCTCCACCATCCTCCTTTGCACCTGTAAGTGCTACTTTAACCATGAGTATCCCCCTGTCTCCGTTGTCCTCCTTTGCTACTTCAACCATGAGTCTCCCCCTATCTCCCCTGTGCTCCTTTGATACTTGGACCATGAATCTCCCCATGTCTCCACCATCCTCCTTTGCACCCGTAAATGCTACTTGGAAGCCGAGTCTCCCCGTGTCTCTACCATCCTCCTTTTCAACTATGAGTCTACCCATGTCTTCACCATCCTCCTTTGCACCAATAAGTGCTACTTCAACCCTCACTGTGACACCTCCTGGTCCTGTCTTGGTGCAAACATTAATGTGTGGCTTGGCATCTTCACATGAATCTTTTGTGGGACCTGCACTGAACCGTCCTATACCTACCATGCTAACGGGGTCAATAATGCGGGTTCCGTCCGCAAGGGGAATGGTTGCTCCTATAATGGTTGATCTTGTGCCAGCATATGGATCATACATGGTGCCTCAGCAAAATATTGGAATGGCTCAGTCTGGCATGGGGGTAGTACCCACAACTGTTGTTCCTGAATCTTATATAATGCCACAAGAAAATGCTGGGCTTCCTGAGCTACCTGGCATTGAGTTTGATAATTCAGAGTTCTTTATGTCACTGCTGCAGGGAAATGACGTAGCAAATGAGGGTGGATGGTTCAATGATCAGAATGATCTTCATAATCATTAGATAAGTGATCCTTGAGATGTTATAATTATTTATCTCCTAAAAAGATGGTTATGTCACATGTAGAATTTAATCTCTTTTAATTTTTTTTCATTTTTAGTTATCACCCACAAAGGTGATTATGTCATATCTTAAATTTAGTCGTTTACATTTTATTTTATTTTCTCTTTGTTATTTAAGATAATTAATCAAACAACTTTTCAAATTTAATCTTTTAAGATAGGGATAATGATGATCTTGATTTGCAATTCTTAGGATTTGTTATCATTTCAAACCAGAAAGTTTGTAGCTAATTTTTACAATATTCATGCTTCTTACCTTCTATCTTAATAATCTTGTTAACTTTGCATCTAAATTAATGAGATAATTTGACTTTAGAATTACAAGAAGTAAAGGTAATTCTATTTCTCTGAAAGTGAACTTTAGCATAAAAAAAAATTAATTTTGGGAATTGTCCAAGTAGTAATTTTAGGTATTTAACTATAAATTTATAATGTATGTTACCAAAGTCATTGTTAGAGTAATTTAACAATTAAATCCAAAATTTTATTAAATGAGTTATTATTGGGGTAAAACAACAAAGGGATTCAATATATTACAAATTAAATATAATGTAAAAATATTTTCTCTTAGAGTATAGAAAAAATGTTCCAACCTATACCAAAAGTTCACCTACAAGCAAATTGTTAGATGGGAAAAATCTTATAGAACATATGGTTAAATTAAATTTGAGTATCTTGTTTACTTATTTTGAAACAATAGACATTTTATTATTGATATTTGATAAGAAAATATGCAATATATTTTATTTAAAGTTCTATTTAAAGTGAATTACAATTTAATTATCAAAAAATTATTGGAATGTGAAATATGAAATAAGAAAGTATATAATATTTTCAATTAAATTTACTAAAATAATATATATTAATAAGTATTTTCAATGCCTTCCTCGGTCCAAAAACAAATATCAGTTCCAATAAATAATTTAATTTGTTAAATTTTCAAACCAAAAAAATAGAAATAATTAAATTTAGTTACTCGTGATTTGTAAAAATCGGGAATCGGGGAAGATCGATGGTGCTACCAATTTGGGATTAATTAAAACAGGAGATTAAACGTAGTAAAAAATGGATGTATTATAATATTAAATTATATTTAATATATTATTATAATTATATTATTTATTTATTAACAAATATATATTTATTCTATCTTAATTTTTATATTTATTCATATTTAAATGAATATAATAATTTTAATTTTATTAAATAATTATATATACTCCAATACAGAAAAATTTCCAAGGACTAATCGGATTTCAAAAATTGAAGGGGATTAATCGCGAATTAATTGGTTAAATTGGAGATTTTTAGAACACTTCTTGTGATTATTATTTGCTTTTAGTTGAAGAATACTTGAAATATACCTTACACATTATTACACTTTAGTTGTCTTTATAATTATTTACATTTTAACATAAATAAAAAAAATTGTAACATATGATCTCATCAAGAAATAGTAATCGTAATTTTATTACAAAAACAATTAATTTAATGCTTCAGTTTGAAACCTAGCAACCATATGATCTGATTTTATGGGAAAAATTATAAGGGAAGAAATGATAACCAAAATATATAATTAATTTTGGTAACCTTATATACAAAGGAACCACGTTTAAGGTTTGATAAAGTCAATGGTCTCTATTTAAGGAATAGTAATAGATAGATATAACAAAAGTAAAGTGTTCACTAATAACTGCTATGAAATCTGACAAATTAGATTAGATAGTAGAAACCACAACTATGTAGTGCACACCACTCAAATTTCCGAGCCCCTAAAAATTAATGAGAGCCATTAATTGGAACATTAATCGAACTGATTAATCGGACTGATTAATCGGAACATTAATAGGGAGAATATAAATATTATTTTTAACTTTTATTATTATAAAATGATAAATATGTCAGATATTTATTTGACAAAAGAAATTAGAATGGTATTAAATAATATCTACACATTTGACATTCGTTAATTACTAATTATTGAGTTTACAATATTAACTAATATTTTAATTCACACTTCTAAGCTAATTACAATATGTCATTTTATATTTCAAGTGGGAAAATAAATATGTTAGATTACTTATTACTTTTTACCAATACTTTATATTAGAAATTGGCATGATATTGTGTAAAATTATCAAATTAATGAATTAAAATCATAAAAAGGTAAAAAACAATGATTTTTAATTATTTTTCGACCAGGCCGCCTATGACTGCTTAGCCCGCCTAATTCTGATTTTGACCCGATTTTCAGCAAAAAGGCATAAATCACCACCTAGGTCCGAGTCAGGGCGTTTTACCACCGCCTAAGGCATAAGAATAGCCTAGACGGTCACCTAGACCGATTTTTAGAACATTGGAAGAGACTATCAAACTCCTAAAGCATGATTAAAATTTACATACAATAAAAGCAGATTTAACTTTCAATAAACAAAATGAATTAAGAATAAAATCCAAATTATTATTATTTTTATAGCAATCAATTATACATAATCATAACAAAATTCTTATAGTAATGACTATAACTAAAAAAATAACATGACAGTATTAGTTTTTATTTTTATTTGTCACCACTATTTACAAACTTTTATGTTGAATCATTAAATTGTATTTTAGAAAACTAGATTTTTTAAAAAATACTTCTTATTTTTAATCCTCTAAATATTTTTGAAATATTAGCCAGGTGAAAAACCAAAATATCCACCATTTGGGGGCTTAGTACCCAAAATACCATTTTGCGGGACGGAGTGTCCAAATTACCTGTTGAATATGCATGTCCAACATGCGAATTTCATTTTTTTAAAATTTATAAAGGATACACATATGTGATGCGAAATGCGTATTCATTTTTTTGTTTTTAAGGAATACGCATGTGTGAAATGTGTATTCCTTGTTTTTCAAAAAAGTGAGTACGCATAGCCCACATGCGTGTCCTTTACAAAAAAACTGAAGGTTGTATACGCAGTAATGTAAAGCGTAATCTGTCGGTATTTTGGACAATCCGCGCGCATCTGGGTATTTTTGGCAGTTGGGGCTGGAAAATGGGGTATTCTGGACATTCTTTCAAATTAGCCTACAAGCATAAATAATATTGAATTAATTAAACCTAATATGTTACATTTGTAGCCAAGGCCCAGAGAAACTTCTCTAACATTTGTTGCCAATGGCTAACTAATGTTGGCTAACTAATGTTGTGCTTATCTTGGAGCAGAAAAATGACTAGTAATCCTATAATATACGAAGTTTAGAATTAAGTAAACTTCCACTATTATTATTATTATTATTATTATTATTATTATTATTATTATTATTATTATCATTATCATTATCATTATCATTATCATTATAATTCTTGTTGTTGTTATTTTTATTGTTGTTATTATTATTAATAAATGTTATTATTATTATTATTATTATTTATTCTTATATAAGTATATGTGATTAATTTCAAACCTATATTGATCTTAAATGTACATTGTATTTTTTTATCATGTTCGCATTTATAAAATAAAAATATCAACATAAGTTAATTAAAAAATAAGTGAAAAAATAATTCATATATATAATCATGTGAAATAAGAAGTAAAAATTCATATTTACGCACAATTTTATAGAAATCTGTATATATATTATGCTTTTTGTACATATATATTCGAATTCACACACATACACTAAATACAATATTTACCCATAAATATATTATTCTATACATTTTGTATGGTGTAATCAAAGTGAAAAGAGCAATATTCAGCTAAATTTTCATATTTCCTATATTAACACTCAAGAAAAGTTATCAATTAATCATATAGTGTCATTAAGATAAAAATAAAAATTACTACTATTTTAAATAGGCTTAATAAAGCTAAAATAATAGCGTTGTATCTTTAAACTTCCTTTAACTTTTATATTGTTATGGAGAAATATCGGCTAAATTTGATCAAAATGTTTTGGTCATATTTAAGCAAAAATGACCGCCAATGGTCAAATTAAGTTAAATATGACTGAATTGCATCGGTCATTATTAGGATGGTCAAATTTAGCTAAAAAGGTCAAATTTAATTAAATTTGACGTACTAGGCCGGTCAAATTTAGCTAAATAGGTCAAATTTAGTTAAATTTGACGGACTAAATATGATTGCTCAATTTTTCAATTTTTATAGACTAAAATTGACTTCGAACAGTCAATTTTATATTTTGACTTTTGTCATCAAAAATTTCGATAAAAATTGAATTTCCCGCCTGTTGTTACAAATGTGTCGGCCAACGAGTTAAAATCAATCAATTTTATAAATTTGACTAGGTTACTTTTGGTCAAAATTATAAATATGACTCCATTTGAGTTGGTCGAGTTTATAAAAGCGACAAATTTTGATCAAATTTAAAGTAGAAAATATGATTACTATTAAAAAAATAAAAAGTTCCTTGCTTCTGAAAAATGTGCAAGTACTTTTTTTTAAATTCACTAAAAAAAATTCATACATAGTAGACACAAAGGTTCTCTAGCATATTGTAAAATTTTACTCTTAACTAATTATTTGTTTATCAGGTGTTCTACAAAGATAAACCATAGTAAATTTATATTGAATAATTATTTGTGTTAAATTTGTGACGTAGCTTTGAAGCTAATTTACTAAGTCTATATCTTCAAGGCAATAAACAACTTTCCTGGCATTCTGTTAGGTGTTTTACAGAGATAGACATATAAATGTGTCACACCATAGTTCTTCCATTTTCTTTGAGACGTCTTTCCTGAAGGAGGAAATTGCATATCCTCACAAAGACTACATACTAGCGATCCTAAATAACGACATGAACAAAATGTGCTTCAGTTCTTCCAAACTTTATAATCATTCTCAACGGTTTATCTGGTTCCAAGAAATACCGATAAGTGCCATAAAACCTAGTTTTACCACCATGCTTTAGTTGATTGGCTTTTTACTTGTCCCATACAAATATGACATTCATCAAACTAAGTCATCACAGCTCTCACAAGTCGCACATATATGGCCATGGTCTCATCTCTCGCCTCAAATTCTCCATTGACCTGGGACACCACAAGTTTCGAGTCTCCACAGACCTTCAAGTTTTTAACCCTCAAGGTTCCAACTAAGCCAAGTCCTCCAATGTAGGCTTCATATTCCGCCTCATTATTTGTGGTAGGAAAATCTTACTTTATATTATACTCAATCAAGACACCATCGAGGCTTTATAAAACCATTCCAGCTCCACTTGAATTTTTTCAATGCCCCATTAAATAGGGCACTCAGAACTCTTTGTTCTCAACTATCTTTTCTCCATCTTGGCCATCCATGCCTTGAGTTATATCTTCCTGCCCCCGACTTCTTGGTTGTCGATAGTACATTCAACCACGAAGTCAGTCTGAGCTATGATCGATGTTCTAGGCTTATACTTAATGTCAAATTCTTCAAGCTCTATGGCCCATTTGATCAGCCTTCCACTGCCTTAGAACTATGGATGATGTTTCTCAAAGGCTTATTTTTTAACACTTCAATTTTATGTGCTTCGAAGTAGGGACGTAACTTTCTTAAAGTCATGACCAAGGCCAAAGCAAACTTTACTATAGTTAAATAGTTCAACTCAGCTGCGTGTAGAATCTTGTTGACATATTTGATATGTTTATGGGTTTTGGCTTCCTTTTTTACCAATACAACGCTCAAGGCTCTTTCAAAAACAACCAAGTACAAATACAGAGTTTCATTCTGAACTAGTTTGGCCAACAACGGGGCTTGAACCTTGTATTTCTTTAATTCCTTAAACGACATCTGACATTCATCGGTCCAGGAAAAATCTTTTACTTTCTTTAAAGATTTGAAGAATGGCTGGCACTTGTCTCCGGACATGGAGATGAACCGTCCCAAAGCAGTAATCATTTCATTGTGTTTCTGAATGTCCTTTACAGAGCGTGGATGTTCCATATCCAGGATGGCCTTTATCATGTTAGGATTGGCCTCAATTCCCCTCTTGGAGACCATTAATCCTAAAAACTTTCCAGATCCTACACCAAAAGAACACCTGGCGAAATTCAACATCATCTTGTGATATCTCAAAACCTCAAAGTTTCCCTCAAATGGGCTATATGAACAACCTTTAGAAGGCTCTTGACTAACATGTTATCTTCGTAGACCTCCATTATCTTTCCGATGAGATCCTTAAAAATCTTATTCACTAACCATTGGTAAGTGGCTCCTGCATTCTTGAGACCAAATGTCATAATCAAGATAATAAAAAATACCAAAGTTGGTGATGAATAATACCTTTTGGATTGTCATTTTTATGTATTTTGATTTGATTATAGCCGCTAAATCCATCCATGAAACTCAGCATCTCATGCCCTCCAGTGGAATCTATCAAAGTGTCTATCTGTGGGAAAGGAAAATTATCCTTTAGACATGCATCGTTCAGGTTAGTGAAGTCAACATACATCCTCCACTTTCCATTAGCTTTTTTCACCATCACCGGATTAACCAAACCATTCCATGAATTGTATTTCCTCATTGAACCCAACCTTTAAGAGCTTTTTTACCTCATGTTTTATGGCCTCTTTTCTTTTCAAAGCAAAACTCATTTTCTTTTGCTTTACTGTATTTCGGTTAAGGTCGATATTTAGCTTATGAGTTATCAATTCAAAACAATACTCGGCATATCAATTGCTGACCACGCAAAAATGTCATTGTTCTCTTGTCAGAACTTTATCAACGTCAGGGGTTCCTTTAAAGAAGCTCCAATAAAAGTCATCTTTTTCGGGTCGCTGGGAGTCAAGGGAATTGGGATTAAATCTTTCGTTGGCTTTGTTATATATTGAATTCTCAATGATCAGAAGAAGCTCAGGATCTGCCTGTTCAGATGTCATCGGGATCTGATGTACCGTCAGGATTTGGTATGTCATCAGGATTTGTATGACATCAGTATTTGAAGACAGTCAGCATTAGAGGATTTGTTCTGTCCCTTATAATGTGGAGCAGATATCTGTTACGTCTGAGAGATAGGACTTTATCTGTTTAGTTTAAGATATGTATCAGTTTCGGTTAGTTTTTGATAATGTATATCTTAGATTAATATGTTGTAGCTGTGTAGTATATAAACACAGTTTAGGTCATCACTTAGTGAACAACACTCGAGGATCATTCGACCTTAGCAGCTCTCAAGAACATCGGTATTTCTTGAGAGGATTTTATAACAGTTTTTATCATAAATATAAAAAGCTGTTATATTTTATTACTTGTTCGAAATATTTATACAATTGTATCCAACCCCCCCCCCCCCTTGAACAATTGTATCTTTACTGGGAAATAATTGGTATCAGAGCACACTGATAAATTTATAATCAGAAACGATCTAAACATGTCTCTGAACAAGTATGAAAGTATTAAAATTCCCATTCTGAAAAAGACTGAATATCCAACATGGAAGGTGAAGATGCTCATGTACCTGGAAGCTACAGATCCAGATTATCTAGACGTAATCAATGATGGACCCTTCATACCAACAAAACTGGTGCCTGCAACTCCTTCGGTTGCTGAACACTATCAACTGAAGGAGAAGACGGAATGGACACCATAAGAGAAAGTAGTTGTGCTGAAAGATGCAAAGGTAAGAAACATTTTGCATAACAGTCTTAATTCTGTTATGTCAAATAGGGTCATAGCCTACAAGACTGCCAAAGAAATATGGGATGCTCTTGAAACTCAATGTCAAGGAACCATGGCCATCAAGAAGAACAAAAGGGATGTTCTGATTCAAGAATATGAACACTTTGAGGCCAAGCCTGATGAAAGTGTCACTGATATCTATGACAGATTTCTGACTCTACTCAACAATCTGTCTTTGGTAGGAAAGGTGTATGATCGAGAGGATTCAAACACCAAGTTTTTAAGAGCATTAAGAGAAGAATGGGAGACTCAGACTTCAATCATACGATAATAGTATGATTTGGACGTAATTACTCTAGATGAAGTCTATGGCATGCTAAGAACTCATAATTTGGAGGTTCAGCAAAGGAGAGAGAGGAAAAGCAGCAAAGGGAAATCTGTTGCTTTAAAAGTTAATGATAAAGCTTCAAAAGAAAAGTCTGTTGGAGCTGTACGAAAGAAGAACAAATTGCCAGAATTAGATACTGATGATTCATCATCATATCCTGATGATGATACTGATTCAGAAACTGATGAGAATATGACAAATTTTGATGCCATGCAAATGGCTGCATTACTGGTTAAGGGCTTCAGGAGAATGCAATTCAGGAAGTCTAGGAACAACAGAAGCTTCAGGAAGAAGTTCATTAGAGGTTAAAAGAAGTCAATTGGGAGAAAAGATGGAAAGGACTCTAAAGTTGGGAAGCTAGACAGGACAAAGATCAAGTGCTACAATTGTGATGAACCTGGTCACTTTGCCTCAGAGTGCAAGAAAACAAAGCATGATCATGGGAAGAGCAAAGCCCTGATCACTTCTGACTCTGAAGATGAAAAATACATGATATGCACTGATGGACAGTCTTGATGATCCTGCTGCTTCTGAGCCTAAGGTATAAACTCCTTTCTTCACTTTTGATACTGAAAAATATATCTGAATTGAAATCTATTCTTAAATCTTTGCATGGTAGTTTTAAGAATAAGACTATAGAAAATGATAGACTTATAACTGAAATTAAGACATTGAAATCTAGGAATGATCAGTTAGAGTCTTACTTGATACATCAGATAGATTTGAAGGAAGAATGTAAGAGAGCTAAATATACAGTTAAGATTCTTGAGGCTAGATACAGTATGTTAGAAAAGAATCTAGAGAATGAGAGAAAAACCCTTAAAGCCTGGACTGATTCAGGAAAAAAGGTTCATGAGATGATCTCAAAGAAAACCTGGAAAGAATGCCTAAGCTATAAATATGGAATTAAGGATGTTGACACTGAAATAAAATTTCCCTTAAAACTCCTGTTAAGTTTATTTCATCAGAAGCTGATGAACCCAAATCTACTTTTGAAAAGGGTTCAACATCAGTATCACAAGAAGAACTGGTAAATGATAAAACTCAAAGAAAGAAAAGCAAGGAAACCATTAAGTCTGTTAAGAAAAAAGAACATAGGACTTTTATCAGCAAATTAATTGAAAAAGAAAATATCTGAGGTTATTGACATAGGACATTTTTACATCAATAATAAATTGAATTTAAAGTGCTTATGTTTATGTATTATCTAAGATTTAAATTCTTATATCACTCGGTACCCTTTCTCCTAGTACAAAATTAGTGCAACAATTAAAAAATATTGACTAACTAAAATTTATTAAAATTAACAATATTTTTTAAGATAGAAAAACTGGTAAAAAATAACTATCCACACATGTTTTATTTTAAATTTATCCATATTAAACATGTACACGACCAGAGCACATTTAAAAGTCCAGTAACTATATGCATGTAAATTTGGCATCAAGTATATAACGGTTTGTGAAATTTTGTACTTTTATATGATTATAATTAAAATTTCACTGCTCACTGGTATTAGGTAAGTGGTTGTTAAGTAAATATTTAGGTGTGGAAGACAGTTCACCATAATTCATAAATACATAACTGATATTGTATAAATATGGTCTTACTGATCCTCTGTAGTCCATCACTTTACTCTGAACACCAAGTCCGTTAAAAATAATCAAAGATGGTTAAGAATTCTGGGAACAAAAAGGTGTATGGCCGAGAACCCAGAGTCAGACTTCCAATAATAACAGCTGCAAGAATTTTTCAATTGACACAGGAACTAGGTCACAACAATGATGGGCAAACCATTGAATGGCTTCTCCGTGAAGCTGAGCCTGCTATCAGGCGTTATACAGGTACCGGATCAATGCCTGATGTCCCTGAATCAACTCGGTCCCTGAGTCTCCCCATTGTCTCCACCATCCTCCTTTGCACCTGTAAGTGCTACTTCAACCATGAGTATCCCCCTGTCTCCGTTGTCCTCCTTTGCTACTTCAACCATGAGTCTCCCCCTATCTCCCCTGTGCTCCTTTGATACTTCGACCATGAATCTCCCCATGTCTCCACCATCCTCCTTTGCACCCGTATATGCTACTTGGAAGCCGAGTCTCCCCGTGTCTCTACCATCCTCCTTTTCAACTATGAGTCTACCCATGTCTTCACCATCCTCCTTTGCACCAATAAGTGCTACTTCAACCCTCACTGTGACACCTCCTGGTCCTGTCTTGGTGCAAACATTAATGTGTGGCTTGGCATCTTCACATGAATCTTTTGTGGGACCTGCACTGAACCGTCCTATACCTACCATGCTAACGGGGTCAACAATGCGGGTTCCGTCCACAAGGGGAATGGTTGCTCCTACAATGGTTGATCTTGTGCCAGCATATGGATCATACATGGTGCCTCAGCAAAATATTGGAATGGCTCAGTCTGGCATGGGGGTAGTACCCACAACTGTTGTTCCTGAATCTTATATAATGCCACAAGAAAATGCTGGGCTTCCTGAGCTACCTGGCATTGAGTTTGATAATTCAGAGTTCTTTATGTCACTGCTGCAGGGAAATGACGTAGCAAATGAGGGTGGATGGTTCAATGATCAGAATGATCTTCATAATCATTAGATAAGTGATCCTTGAGATGTTATAATTATTTATCTCCTAAAAAAGATGGTTATGTCACATGTAGAATTTAATCTCTTTTAATTTTTTTTCATTTTTAGTTATCACCCACAAAGGTGATTATGTCATATCTTAAATTTAGTCTTTTACATTTTATTTTATTTTTCTTTGTTATTTAAGATAATTAATTAAACAACTTTTCAAATTTAATCTTTTAAGATCGGGATAATGATGATCTTGATTTGCAATTCTTAGGATTTGTTATCATTTCTAACGAGAAAGTTTGTAGCTAATTTTTACAATATTCATGCTTCTTACCTTCTATCTTAATAATCTTGTTAACTTTGCATCTAAATTAATGAGATAATTTGACTTTAGAATTACAAGAAGTAAAGGTAATTCTATTTCTCTGAAAGTGAACTTTAGCATAAAAAAAATTAATTTTGGGCATTGTCCAAGTAGTAATTTTAGGTATTTAACTATAAATTTATAATGTATGTTACCAAAGTCATTGTTAGAGTAATTTAACAATTAAATCCAAAATTTTATTAATGGGTTATTATTGGGGTAAAAAAAATAAAGGGATTCAATATATTACAAATTAAATATAATGTAAAAATATTTTCTCTTAGAGTATAGAAAAAATGTTCCAACCTATACCAAAAGTTCACCTACAAGCAAATTGTTAGATGGGAAAAATCTTATAGAACATATGGTTAAATTAAATTTGAGTATCTTGTTTACTTATTTTGAAACAATAGACATTTTATTATTGATATTTGATAAGAAAAGATGCAATATATTTATTTAAAGTTCTATTTAAAGTGAATTACAATTTAATTATCAAAAAAATTATTGGAATGTGAAATATGAAATAAGAAAGTATATAATATATTAAATTAAATTTACTAAAATAATATATATCAATAAGTATGGTCAATGCCTTCCTCGGTCCAAAAAAAAATATCAGTTCCAATAAATAATTTAATTTGTTAAATTTTCAAACCAAAAAAATAGAAATAATTTAAATTTAGTTACTTGTGATTTGTAAAAATCGGAATTGGGGAAGATCGGTGGAGCTACCAATTTGGGATTAATTGAAACAGGAGATTAATCGTAGTAAAAAACGGATGTATTATAATATTAAATTATATTTAATATAGTATTATGATTATATTAGTTATTTATTAACAAATATATATTTATTATATCTTAATTTTTATATTTATTCATATTTAAAGGAATATAATAATTTTAATTTTATTAAATAATTATATATACTCCAATACAGAAAAATTCCTAAGGACTAATCGGATTTCAAAATTAAGGACTAATCGGATTTCAAAAATTGAATCTGTTGGATACCTTGCGGGGGATTAATCGCGAATTAATTGGTTTAAATTGGAGATTTTTAGAACACATCTTGTGATTATTATTTGCTTTTAGTTGAAGAATACTTGAAATATACCTTACAAATTATTACACTTTAGTTGTCTTTATAATTATTTACATTTTAACATAAATAAAAAAAATTGTAACATATGATCTCATCAAGAAATAGTGATTGTAATTTTATTACAAAACAATTAATTTAATGCTTGAGTTTGAAACCTAGCAACCATATGATCTGATTTTATGGGAAAAATTATAAGAGAAGAAATGATAACCAAAATATATAATTAATTTTGGTAACCTATATACAAAAGGAACCAGTTTAAGGTTTGATGAAGTCAGTGGTCTCTATTTAAGGATAGTAATAGATAGATATAACAAAAGTAAAGTGTTCACTAATAACTGCTATGAAATCTGACAAATGAGATTAGATAGTAGAAACCACAACTACATAGTGCACAGCACTCAAATTTCCGAGCCCCTACAAAATTAATGAGAGCCATTAATTGGAACATTAATTGAACTGATTAATCGGACTGATTAATCGGAACATTAATAGGGAGAATATAAATATTATTTTTAACTTTTATTATTATAAAATGATGAATATGTTAGATATTTATTTGACAAAAGAAATTAGAATGGTATTTAAACAATATCTACACATTTGACATTCGTTATTTACTAATTATTGAGTTTACAATATTAACTAATATTTTAATTCACACTTCTAACTAATTACAATATGCCATTTTATATTTCAAGTGGGAAAATAAATATGTTAGATTACTTATTACTTTTTACCAATACTTTATATTAGAAATTGGCATGATATTGTGTAAAATTATCAAATTAATGAATTAAAATCATAAAAAGGTAAAAAACAATGATTTTTAATTATTTTTCGACCAGGCCGCCTATGACCGCTTAGCCCGCCTAATTCTGATTTTGACCCGATTTTCAGCAAAAAAGGCATAAATCACCACCTAGGTCCGAGTCAGGGCGTTTTACACCGCCTAAGGCATAAGAACAGCCTAGACGGTCACCTAGACCGATTTTTAGAACATTGGAAGAGACTATCAAACTCCTAAAGCATGATTAAAATTACATACAATAAAAGCAGATTTAACTTTCAATAAACAAAATGAATTAAGAATAAAATCCAAATTATTATTATTTTTATAGCAATCAATTATACATAATCATAAACAAAATTCTTATAGTAATGACTATAACTAAAAAAATAACATGACAGTATTAGTTTTTATTTTTATTTGTCACCACTATTTATAAACTTTTATGTTGAATCATTAAATTGTATTTAGAAAACTAGATTTTTTAAAAAATACTTCTTATTTTTAATCCTCTAAATATTTTTGAAATATTAGCCGGGTGAAAAACCAAAATATCCACCATTTGGGGGCATAGTACCCAAAATACCATTTGGCGGGACGGAGTGTCCAAATTACCTGTTGAATACGCATGTCCAACATGCGAATTTCGTTTTTTAAAATTTATAAAGGATACACATATGTGAAATGCGAAATGCGTATTCATTTTTTGTTTTTAAGGGAATACGCATGTGTGAAATGTGTATTCCTTGTTTTTCAAAAAAGTGAGTACGCATAGCCCACATGCGTGTCCTTTACAAAAAAAACTGCAGTTGTATACGCAGTAATGTAAAGCGTAATCTGTCGTATTTTGGGCAGTCCGGCGCGCATCGGGTATTTTTGGCAGTTGGGGCTGAAAATGGGGTATTCTGGACATTCTTTCAAATTAGCCTACAAGCATAAATAATATTCAATTAATTAAACCTAATATGTTACATTTGTAGCCAAGGCCGAGAGAAACTTGCTCTAAACATTTGTTGCCAATGGCTAACTAATGTTGGCTAACTAATGTTGTGCTTATCTTGGAGCAGAAAAATGACTAGTAATCCTATAATATACGAAGTTTAGAATTAAGTAAACTTCCACTATTATTATTATTATTATTATTATTATTATTATTATTATTATTATCATTTTCATTATCATTATCATTATAATTCTTGTTGTTGTTATTTTTATTGTTGTTGTTATTATAATAAATGTTATTATTATTATTATTATTATTTATTCTTATATAAGTATATGTGATTAATTTCAAACCTATATTGATCTTAATGTACATTGTATTTTTTATCATGTTCGCATTTATAAAATAAAAATATCAACATAAGTTAATTAAAAAATAAGTGAAAAAATAATTCATATATATAATCATGTGAAATAAGAAGTAAAAATTCATATTTACGCACAATTTTATAGAAATCTGTATATATATTATGCTTTTTGTACATATATATTCGAATTCACACACATACACTAAATACAATATTTACCCATAAATATATTATTCTATACATTTGTATGGTGGTAATCAAAGTGAAAAGAGCAATATTCAGCTAAATTTTCATATTTCCTATATTAACACTCAAGAAAAGTTATCAATTAATCATATAGTGTCATTAAGATAAAATAAAAAGTACTACTATTTTTAAATAGGCTTAATAAAGCTAAAATAATAGCGTTGTATCTTTAAACTTCCTTTAACTTTTATATTGTTATGGAGAAACATTGGCTAAATTTGATCAAAATGTTTTGGTCATATTTAAGCAAAAATGACCGCCAATGGTCAAATTAAGTTAAATATGACTGAATTGCATCGGTCATTATTAGGATGGTCAAATTTAGCTAAAAGGACAAATTTAATTAAATTTGACGTACTAGGCCAGTCAAATTTAGCTAAATAGGTCAAATTTAGTTAAATTTGACGGACTAAATATGATTGCTCAATTTTTCAATTTTATAGACTAAAATTGACTTCGAACAGTCAATTTTTATATTTTGACTTTTGTCATCAAAAATTTCGATAAAAATTGAATTTCCCGCCTGTTGTTACAAATATGTCGTCCAACGAGTTAAAATCAATCAATTTTATAAATTTGACTAGGTTACTTTTGGTCAAAATTATAAATATGACTCCATTTGAGTTGGTCGAGTTTATAAAGCGACAAATTTGATCAAATTTAAAGTACAAAATATGATTACTATTAAAAAAATAAAAAGTTCCTTGCTTCTGAAAAATGTGCAAGTACTTTTTATTAAATTCACTAAAAAAATTCATACATAGTAGACACAAAGGTTCTCTAGCATATTGTAAAATTTTACTCTTAACTAATTATTTGTTTATCAGGTGTTCTACAAAGATAAACCATAGTAAATTTATATTGAATAATTATTTGGTTAAATTTGTGACGTAGCTTTGAAGCTAATTTACTAAGTCTATATCTTCAAGGCAATAAACAACTTTCCTGGTGTTCTATTAGGTGTTTTACAGAGATAGACATATAAATGTGTCACACCATAGTTCTTCCATTTTCTTTGAGACGTCTTTCCTGAAGGAGGAAATTGCATATCCTCACAAAGACTACATACTAGCGATCCTAAATAACGCATGAACAAAATATGCTTCAGTTCTTCCAAACTTTATAATCATTCTCAACGGTTTATCTGGTTCCAAGAAATACGATAAGTGCCATAAAACCTAGTTTTACCACCATGCTTTAGTTGATTGGCTTTTACTTGTCCCATACAAATATGACATTCATCAAACTAAGTCATCATAGCTCTCACAAGTCGCACATATATGGCCATGGTCTCATCTCTCGCCTCAAATTCTCCATTGAACCTGGGACACCACAAGTTTCGAGTCTCCACAGACCTTCAAGTTTTTAACCCTCAAGGTTCCAACTAAGCCAAGTCCTCCAATGTGGGCTTCATATTCCGCCTCATTATTTGTGGTAAGAAAATCTTACTTTATATTATACTCAATCAAGACACCATTGAGGCTTTGTAAAACCATCCCAGCTCCACTTGAATTTTTTCAATGCCCCATTAAATAAAGCACTCAGAACTCTTTGTTCTCAACTATCTTTCTCCATATTGGCCATCCATGCCTTGAGTTATATCTTCCTGCCCCCGACTTCTTGGTTGTCGATAGTACATTCAACCACGAAGTCAGTCAAGACCTGAGCTATGATCGAGTTCTAGGTTTATAACTTAATGTCAAATTCTTCAAGCTCTATGGCCCATTTCATCAGCCTTCCACTGACCTTAGAACTATGGATGAGTTTCTCAAAGGCTTATTTTTTAACACTTCGATTTTATGTGCTTGGAAGTAGGGACGTAACTTTCTTAACGTCATGACCAAGGCCAAAGCAAACTTTACAATAGTTAAATAGTTAAACTCAGCTGCATGTAGAATCTTGTTGACATAATAGATATGTTTATTGGGTTTTGGCTTCCTTTTTTACCAATACAACGCTCAAGGCTCTTTCAGAAACAACCAACTACAAAGACAGAGTTTCATTCTGAACTGGTTTGGCCAACAACGGGGCTTGAACCTTGTATTTCTTTAATTCCTTAAATGACATCTGACATTCATTGGTCCAGGAAAAATCTTTTACTTTCTTTAAAAGATTTGAAGAATGGCTGGCACTTGTCTCCGGACTTGGAGATGAACCGTCCCAAAGCAAGTAATCATTTCATTATGTTTCTGAATGTCCTTTACAGAGCGTGGATGTTCCATATCCAAGGATGGCCTTTATCATGTTAGGATTGGCCTCAATTCCCCTCTGGAGACCATTAATCCTAAAAACTTTCCAGATCTACACCAAAAAGAACACCTGGAGAATTCAACATCATCTTGTGATATCTCAAAACCATCAAAAGTTTCCTCAAATGGGCTATATGATCAACCCTTTTAGAAGGCTCTTGACTAACATGTCATCCTTCTTAGACCTCCATGATTCTTTCCGAATAAGATCCTTAAAAATCTTATTCACTAACCATTGGTAAGTGGCTCCTGCATTCTTGAGACCAAATGTCATAATCAAGATAATAAAAAATACCAAAGTTGGTGATGAATAATACCTTTTGGATTGTCATTTTTATGTATTTTGATTTGATTATAGCCGCTAAATCCATCCATGAAACTCAGCATCTCATGCCCTCCAGTGGAATCTATCAAAGTGTCTATCTGTGGGAAAGGAAAATTATCCTTTAGACATGCATCGTTCAGGTTAGTGAAGTCAACATACATCCTCCACTTTCCATTAGCTTTTTTCACCATCACCGGATTAGCCAACCATTCCATGAATTGTATTTCCTCATTGAACCCAACCTTTAAGAGCTTTTTACCTCATGTTTTATGGCCTCTTTTCTTTTCAAAGCAAAACTCATTTTCTTTTGCTTCTGTATTTCGGTTAGGTCGATATTTAGCTTAGAGTCAATTCAAAACATACATCGCAACATATCAACTACCACTCACAAATTATGTCTCTTGTCAGAACTTTATCAACGTCAGGGGTTCCTTTAAAGAAGCTCCAATAAAAGTCATCTTTTTCGGTCGCTGGGAGTCAAGGGAATTGGGATTAAATCTTCGTTGGCTTTGTTATATATTGAATTCTCAATGATCAGAAGAAGCTCAGGATCTGCTGTTCAGATGTCATCGGGATCTGATGTACCGTCAGGATTTGGTATGTCATCAGGATTTGTATGACATCAGTATTTGAAGACAGTCAGCATTAGAGGATTTGTTCTGTTCCTTATAATGTGGAGCAGATATCTGTTACGTCTGAGAGATAGGACTTTATCTGTTTAGTTTAAGATATGTATCAGTTTCGGTTAGTTTTTGATAATGTATATCTTAGATTAATATGTTTGTAGCTGTGTAGTATATAAACACAGTTTAGGTCATCACTTAGTGAACAACACTCGAGGATCATTCGACCTAGCAGCTCTCAAGAACATCGGTATTTCTTGAGAGGATTTTATAACAGTTTTTATCATAAATATAAAAAGCTGTTATATTTTATTACTTGTTCGAAATATTTACAATTGTATCCAACCCCCCCCTTGAACAATTGTATCTTTACTGGGAACAATTGGTATCAGAGCACACTGATAAATTTATAATCAGAAACGATCTAAACATGTCTCTGAACAAGTATGAAAGTATTAAAATTCCCATTCTGAAAAGACTGAATATCCAACTGGAAGGTGAAGATGCTCATGTACCTGGAAGCTACGATCCAGATTATCTAGACGTAATCAATGATGGACCCTTCATACCAACAAAACTGGTGCCTGCCTCCTCTTCGGTTGCTGAACACTATCAACTGAAGGGAAGAAGACATGGACACCATAAGAGAAGTAGTTGTGCTGAAAGATGCAAAGGTAAGAAACATTTTGCATAACAGTCTTAATTCTGTTATGTCAAATAGGTCATAGCCTACAAGACTGCCAAAGAATATGGGATGCTCTTGAACTCAATGTCAAGGAACCATGGCCATCAAGAAGAACAAAGGGATGTTCTGATTCAAGAATATGAACACTTTGAGGCCAAGCCTGATGAAGTCTCACTGATATCTATGACAGATTTCTGACTCTACTCAACAATCTGTCTTTGGTAGGAAAGGTGTATGATCGAGAGGATTCAAACACCAAGTTTTTAAGAGCATTAAGTGAAGAATGGGAGACTCAGACTTCAATCATACGATATCAGTATGATTTGGACGTAATACTCTGGATGAAGTCTATGGCATGCTAAGAACTCATAATTTGGAGGTTCAGCAAAGGAGAGAGAGGAAAAGCAGCAAAGGGAAATCTGTTGCTTTGAAAGTTAATGATAAAGCTTCAAAAGAAAAGTCTGTTGGAGCTGTACGAAGAAGAACAAATTGCCAGAATTAGATACTGATGATTCATCATCATATCCTGATGATGATACTGATTCTGAAACTGATGAGAATGACAAATTCGATGCATGCAAATGGCTGCATACTGTTAAGGGCTTCAGGAGAAGCAATTCAGGAAGTCTAGGAACAACAAAGCTTCAGGAAGAAGTTCATTAGAGGTGAAAAGAAGTCAATTGGGAGAAAAGATGGAAAGGACTCTAAAGCTGGGAAGCTAGACAGGACAGATCAAGTGC